>NW_014577265.1:27404-29904 GCF_000485595.1 Priapulus caudatus | reverse complement strand
ACACAAACACACAACACACACACACACACACACACATCACACACCACACATTACACACACACACACGCCACACATCACACACACACACACACACACAAAACAACCACACTACAACACAACGCACATACACACACACACACACAACACACACACACACACACACACACCGCACACACGGCATACCACACGCACACACTACCTACCACACACACACACACAAACACACACACACACACACAACAATACACACACACACACCACACACACACACACACACACACACACAAACACACACAGCACAACAGACACAACACAGCACATCACACACACACACACCACACACACAAACACTAGGTTCTTCTTTTATAGCATGGATGACGCCACAATAAACAATCTCAACGCGTTCCGTCTCATGCAGGGAGCAGTAGAAAAGCAGGTCCCGCCAGGCTCGGCGCCAGGGCAGTCAGAGACGTCCGCCTGAGGTGGAGGTGGGCGGTGACGCGACACGTCGGGTTTAATGCGTTCGTGATTTTATTGATTATTCGACTCGTTAAGCAACACTGCTCGATCGATGATGTGCTACACGAGTATTTTCCTATATCACGAATTCACCTATTCGTATTTGTGTCTGTTGCGCTGGGCAGGAAAGCAATGAGTGTTATATAGATCATACAAGGGCGGTAAGGCCGATCTACAGATACCTGATATCTTGTTGGAGCAGGCGAGAGGGGTAGGTACCTGCTCTTGTTGAGGACAGGCGAGAGGGGTAAGTACCTACTCTTGTTAGGGACAGGCAGAGAGGGTGAAGGGTACTACTTTTTGTTGGAGACAGAAGATGAGACGTAGAGATACATCTCTTTGGTTCGGGGGACAGGATGAGGGGTAATGGTATACTCTTGTTGGGGGACAGGGGAGAGGGTAAGGTACCTACCTCTTGTTGGAGACAGGGAGAGGGTAACGTACCTACTCTCTGTTGGAGACAGGTCGAGAGGAGGTAGGTACCTACTCTCTGTTGGGGACAGGGGAGAGGGGTCGTAAGGCGTACATACTCTTGTTGGGACAGGGAGCTAAGGCGGTAAGGTACCTACTCTTCGTTTTGGAAGGACCAGCGGGAGAGGGTAAGGTTTACGTACTTCTATGTTGGAGACAGGCGGACGGGGTAGTACCTCTCTTGTTGGGACGGGAGAAGGTAAGGTACTACTCTTTGTTGGAGACAGGAAGAGAAGGGTGTACGTACCCTAACTCTTGTTGGAGAGGGAGCAGGGTGCGTAAGCGTACCTTACTTTGTTTGAGACAGGGGAGAGGGGTAAGGTACGTACTACTCTTGTTGGGGACAGGGAGAGGCGGGTAGGTACCTATCTTAGTTGGATGACAGGGAGAAGGCGTAACGGTACCTACTCTTGTTGGAGGACAGGAGAGGAGGTAAGGTACGTACCTTCTCTTTTGTATGGGGACAGTGGAAGTCTCTCTCTCTCTCTCTCTCTCTCTCTCTCTCTCTTTCTTGCTCTCTGGCTTTCTCTCTCTATCTCTCTATCTCTCTTTCTCTCGCGCGCGCGCTCTCTCTACCGCTCGCTCTTTGTCTCTCTCTTTCTCTTGCTCTCTCCCTCACCTCTCGCTCTCTCCCTCCCTCACCTCTCTCCCCCTCTCCCTGCGCAGGTGTGGCACATGCACGGACTCTTCCTGACGCTAGGCTGCGGAGCGGCAGCCGGTGTCGTCATACTGGTCGTAGAGAGAGTGCTGGCGCACTGCGTGCCTCGCCTTCCCCGCAGCTGGCACCAGCGCAGGAGAAAGCGGCAGGGGAAGGTCAAACCCGTCCTCGACGTCGCGGTCGTCTCCTCCATCTACCAGGTACGTCGGCGGGGGAAGCGGGGTCTCGGATGGCGGCGCCATCTGCTGGGATGAGTTTTGCAGCCAGGTGGCGTGTGGGTCGATGTTTTTATTCTGGAGAGTTCAAGGTCGTTGTTGGGAGTTTAATTTAAGGCTAAACGCTTCGTCTAAATCATATAATCTTAACGAATCTATACCTACCTATGGCTATATATAATCTATGCGTGTCTACGTAATTTATGGCTGGTGAGTAGGCCTACAAACGAGTTAATTAATGTCGATTCTAATTAGAAAATATTAATAATTGCGTTGCGCGATCATCGTCGCAGAATGTCGTCAATGACTTCGCTAGCGACGTCGACTATGGCGACGACGGCGACAACGATGACTATGGTGACGTCACCGATAGCGCCAGAAGCATGGAGCCAGTAAGTTACGAGCGGTCTGTGACGATTTCTTACAATATGGACGCAGGCGAGCATGTAATAAACACAAGAACGTCAAAATATCCAGTCTAGCAGTGTTCACACGGCCTCACGCACGCACGCACACATGCACGCACGCACGCACGCACGTACGCACGCACACACACACATACACACACACACACAACACACACACACACACACACACACACACACACACACACACACACACACACACACACACACAC
>NW_014577265.1:25781-26380 GCF_000485595.1 Priapulus caudatus | reverse complement strand
ACACACACACACACACACACACACACACACACACACACACACACAAACACAGGTTCCTTCTATAGATGGATGACCAAATAACATCTCAACGCGTTCGTCTTGCAGGGAGGCAGTAGAAGCAGGTCCCGCCAGGGGGCGCGGCAGTCAGAGACGTCGCTGAGGTGAGCGTGGGTGTGAGCGACACGTCGGTAGTGCGTTCGTGGATTATTGATTGTTTATTGACTCGTTAACTGCTCGATCGATGATGTGCTAGCACGAGTATTTCCTTATCACGATTACCTATTCGTATTTGTGTCGTGCGCTGGAGGAAAGAAAATGTGTACTATAGATCATAACAAGGGGGTAAGCCGATCTACAGATACCTATACTCTTGTTGGAGACAGGGAGAGGGGTAAGGTACCTACTCTTGTTGGAGACAGGGAGAGGGGTAAGGTACCTACTCTTGTTGGAGACAGGGAGAGGGGTAAGGTGTCTACTCTTGGTGGAGACAAGGAGAGGGGTAAGGTACGTACTCTTGTTGGATTACAGGGAGAAAGGGTAAGGTACCTACTCTTGTTGGAGACAGGGAGAGGGATAAGGTACCTACTCTTGTTAGAGAC
>NW_014577265.1:20790-24326 GCF_000485595.1 Priapulus caudatus | reverse complement strand
CAGGGAGAGGGGTAAGGACAACAAGAGTAGGTTATCTCGGGAGAGGGGTAAGGTACGTACCTACTCTTGTTGGAGACATACCTTACCCCTCTCCCTGTCTCCAACAGAGTAGGTACCTTACCCCTCTCCCCGTACCTACTCTTGTTGCAAAGCTAAGTTTGCTATTTGTATCTGGTTGTTTCGGGTAGGCTGGAATGTGTATACATATAATGAGATTATATACACATACATCAGAAGTTAATAATGACAAACTTTGTCATTATTAGCGCCTGGCATACATCGATAGTTAATCATACAACCTGCAGCAGAGCGTTGACAGTAGGTAACATGGGTTGACAGTGGGAGAGGTTAATTACATCCACCTATAGCGAGCGTACTGCAGAATAACACAGATCGATAATTTGTCGATCGCTGCGATATCTATTATTTACGATCGCCGTACAGTTTGTCGGGCTGTCTGGGATGAACTATTGTGAGAGACTGAAGCAGGTTCTTGCGCTCCCTCTTCTCTCTCGCGCGCTCTCTCTCGCGCGCGCTCTTTATCTCTCTCTCTATCTCTCTCTATCTCTCTCTCTCCCTCTCTCTCTCTCTCTCTCTCTCTCTCTCTTTCTGTGTCCTCCTCGTCTCTCCTCCCTTCATCTCTCTCTCATCCGTCTCGATCTCCTCTCATCCTCTCTCTCTGCTATCTCTGCTCTCTCTCTCGTTCATTGCCCTGTTATCTCTCCCTCTTCTCTTTCTCGTCCCTCCTGTATGCTCTGTCGCATCAAGCTCTCAACTTTCAAGTTCACCTCCAACTCCTCCTCTCTCTCTCTCTTCATTCACGGGATCTTGGACCTTCTCTCTCTTTCCCATCCCGCCGGGCGCACGCTATATTCTAATCCATCTTCTCTCACCGCTCCTCCTCTCTCTCTCTTCGTCTCTCTTCTCTATTATATTTTCTCTTCGCTTTCTTTCAGCGCTCTTCACTCTCCTCTCCTCCTCCTGCTTCTCCCTTTATCTGTCTCTTCTCTTTATATTCTCTCTTTGCTTCTTCCTCTCTCTCTTCTCGTCCTGGTTTCTCCTCTACCCCTCCCTTCTCTCTCTCTGACTCTCCTCTCTCTGTCCTCCTCATCACGCCTCTGCTCTCTCCCTCTCCCTCTCTTCTCCCTCTCTCTCTCTCCTCTCTCTCCTCTCTCTTCTCTTTATCTCGCTCGCCTGTTTTCACCTTTCTTTCTCCTCTGATCCTCCTCTCCCGTCCTCTCTCCCCTCTCTCTTCTCGTTCTCTCTCATCTCTCTTCTCTCGGTGGGCTTCTTCCGTCCCTCTGTGGGGGTTATCTCTCCTTGCGCGCCGCTCTCTCTCTCTCTCTCTCTTCTCTCTCTCTTCCTCTCTCAGCCTCGGCTCGTCTCCGTCTTCTCATCTTCGCGTCCATTTCTCCCCCCAGTTCGCTCTCTCGGTCTCTCGCTCTTCTCCCCCCCCGACGCAGATGCCGCCCTCTCCGCCGGTCTGTCCGCTTCCCTCCCGCCCCCCCTCTCTCCCTTCCGCTTCGCTCTTTCTCTTTTCTATCTTCTTCACGCTCATTTCTTTCTCGCGTCTTTTTCTTTCTCTCTCTCTCTCATTCTCTCTCGTCTTTCTCTCTATATGCTCTCTCGCTCTTTCTTTCTCGCTCTTTGTCTTTCTCTCCCTCTCTCTCTTTGTCTCTCTCTGCTCAATCTTTCTCTCTTCTTAACTATCTCTTCTCTCTCTCTCACACTATCTCTCTTCTCTCTCCTACACGCTCTCTCTCTCTCTCCTCTCTCCTCTCTCTCTCTCGCAGATCTCTCTCTCTCTCTCTCTTACCACTGATCTCTCTCTCTCTTTCTTTTCTCCTCTCTCTCTCCTCGCTCGCTTTCTCTCTCTCTCTCTTACTCTGTCCTCTGTCCTCTTTCTCGTCACATCTCTCTCCTGTCTGTCTCTCTCTCTCGTCTTTAGTTTACTCTGTCCCTTCGCTTTCTCTCATCTCTCTCTCTCTTTCTCTCTTTATCTCTCCTCCTCGCTCTCTCCTCTCTCTCTCATGCTCTCTCATCTCTCTCTCTCCTCTCCTCGCTCTTGTCAACTCTCTTTTTTTCTGTCTCTATTCCGTCTCTCCTCTCTTCTCTCCTCGCTTTTCTTTCTCGCTATTTTTTCTCTCTTTATGTTCTCTCTCTCTCTCCGCTCTCTCGCTCCTTTCTGCATCTTTATCTCTCGCTCTTTTCTTCAGCTTCTTTTTTCTTATCTCTCTCTCATCTCTCTGTCTCNTCTCTCTCTCTCTCTCTCTCTCTCTCTATCTCTCTCCTCCCCCCTCTCTCTCTATCTCGCTCTTTCAGTGTTCCTCGTTTCAAGGGCACTCATCTGAGTTGACACACGCACCTCCCCCTCCCCCTCTCCCCCACCCACACACACACTTAATCCCCGTGCGTGCCTCTTTCGCCACCGATGAAAAAAATCCAATTGTGCATCGGATGAAAAGCACAGTCACTGGGGGGCGCGTGCAGCAGTCAATGCTAAGTGCAGTGAGCTGGGATGGGAGAGGGGGTGAGAGGGGGTGAGAGGGGGAGGGGAGAGGAGAGAGGGGAGAGAAGAGAGCAGGAAAGGGGAAGAAGAAAGTTGGGAGGGGAGAAGGAGTGAGAGGGGGAGAGCTGGGAGGAGGGGAGAGCAGGGAGGAGGGGAGAGCTGGGAGGGGTGCGGAGAGGGATGGGAGGGAAGTAAAGATAGCTGGAAAGGGAGAGAAGAGGGTTTGCAGGGGAGGGAGATAGGGAGAGCGCGCGAGAGATAGATAGAAATAGACAGAGAGAGAGCGAGAGAGAGAGAGAGAGAGAGAGAGANTCGCTCGCTCTCTCTCTTCTCCCACGCCTCTCTCTAACTCTCTCTCCTCTTCTCAAGCGCTTGCGCGCTCTCTCTCTCTCTTCTCTCGCCCTCTCTCTCTCTCTCTCTTCTCTCTTCTCGCTCTTCTCTCTCTCTCTACTGCTTCGAGTTCCTCTAAAAAGCTTTCTCTCTCTTCTTCCCTGTCGCTCTCTTGTCTCGTCCTCGCTCTCGCATCTCTAACCTCCACCTCTCCCTCTCCCCTCTATCTCTCTCTCTCTCTCTTACGTCTCTCTCTCTCTCTCCGTCTCTCTCTCTCTCTTTCTCTCTTATCTATCTATCTATCTATCTATCTGTCTATCTACTGTATGGAGGCACTCGCTGTTAAAACTAGCCCGCTATCGTCATTTCTAACTCTGCCACGTAGACTAAGTCTGTCGTCTGCGAGAGAGAGAGAGAGAGAGAGAGAGAGAGTTTTAGAGGGAGGCAGGGGAGTAGAGAGAATTTGGAGGAACGACGAGAAGATAACGGTCTAAAGCGACAGTTTAAGGAGACAGCAATCCCATGGCGCGGCTGGTTGGGCAGAACAGCGAATTGCTGCTGAAGACCTTCGTTGTTAAACTTTTATTATTGTTGTTATTTATCATTATTATTGTTACCTCCGCCAGGGGCTTGGCGGGGGTTATGTTTTCATCGGCGTGTGTTTGAGTGTTGGTTTGTGGGTTTGTTAACATGCACG
>NW_014577265.1:15292-19077 GCF_000485595.1 Priapulus caudatus | reverse complement strand
AGGGGGCATAGCGTGACAAATGGCGCTCTCTGCCCACGTCTACGTTTACCGCTCCACGCCATGTAGACATTCTCTCATCATTGCCTTTCTGCAAGGAGAGAGAAATCACCGCCAAGCCCCCGTGGCGGTGTGCAAGCGAGCGAGAGAAAGCGAGAGTAGAGAGCGAGAGAGAGAAAGCGAGAGAGAGAGAGAGAGAGAGAGAGAGAGAGAGAGAGAGAGAGAGAGAGAGAGAGAGAGAGATAGAGAGATTATTAATTCAATGCTAATTACGTCTTATTTACGACATACGTATACGTCTTAGTTACGGCTTATTACATGTTAATTACGGCTCATTACGTCTTAATTACGGCTTATTACATCTTAATTCCATGCAGACGTAATAAAGATGTCTATTGTGGGCAGCAGCTAGTGGCGCCACCTCTCTCATCCACAACAACTCCCACGTGACCATCGCATTTTATTCATTAATTTTCACTCGATTTGATTATAAATTTGCATGACAGTGCGGTAGAGAAGCAGTAGTATGCTCCTGATAATAGCTAGCATCGGTTTTCCATCTCCTCCACAGTTCCCTAAAGCCTCGTAGATGTACATAACCAATGTTAGACAGCTGTAGGATAGCAGACAGCTTACTAATGTACTCACTGCTAGCTATCTCATCTCCTCACATCTCCTCCACCATTCCCTAAAGTGATTACGTCACCGTAATGAATAAAAGTTTTTAAAAAAATCTATTTTTTCACAAAATGTAAGTAATTCTGTTTACTTTTAATGGTTAAATTGCTGCATTATACTTCTTATTTTACTATATTGTTAGATGTAAACATACACTCGTGACTCATACATAGCCCATAGCAAGCAATTAAGGTCAGGATCATAATATCAAATCGTCCAAGTTTTTTTGGATTTTTAACTGGTTGAGAAACAATCTTATCATGTAAGAATTTGTCGATAAATTTATTCCCGTTAGTACTTACTTTTAATGTAAAAAATTGCAACAAATTGTTTACAGATATCACCATAGAAAATTCGTGACATAGTCGTAGATGTAGCTTCGTGAATATACATGATAACCAATGTTAGATGACCGCACCTATCCGACCCACCCGGAGCATAGCAGATGTGATGTACTTATATAGATAGATTGGTCAGCAACATCGACTGCACCGTGCTGCCATCTATTGCCGCAAACCGGCTCTATCAGTGAAACAAAACGGAAGGTTGTGATAACATCAGGAGTAAGATAATATAGATCTATATTATCTTACTCCTGATAACATGTAATGCATAAGTATATAATTATGTAATAAAAGAAATAATAAAACATAATATTTATACATATATGAAAATATTTCATATTTGATCTTAGAAGAAAAATGATTCTGTACGTTATTCGCAACGCCTAGATTATAGTGTTTATTGCATTAGCGTTTTTAGCTTAAAGGATTTGTGCAGGGATAAGCTATATAGTGCAGTTTTAGTAGTGCGTGTAAGGTGCCCGCTGCATATACCAGTCAGTACACAATCTGGCTACGTTATTGTGTTAGCGCATGCGCAATATCTCACCAGAAGAGTTATAGTTTGTGATGAATATGCATTTAATATATTTAAGGGGTATCTCAGCATACATTTCTGTAATAAATTTTAATTACTAGACCTGCGTTTATAATTGGGAGAGCGCCCTAGCTTGTAGGGTGCAAAACTCGTACTTCATCCACTCGCGTCCTTCCCCTTGTCTCCCTTGTCCCTCGCTCAGCCAAATTTTTTGTCTACCACCCCTCAGCTATCTTCCCTGCCGCCTTTCATCAGTCTCCCACCCTTTCTCTCTCTCAGCAAACTATATTACGCAGTTTTATTCATTCCGCAATGCGCGCCTGAAACGGTGTTCGCGCATGCGCAATATCTCCTGAGAAGAAGACTATTTTGCGAATATTATGCATTGAAAATGGAGAGGAGGGATTCTAACATAGATTTATATAATAACATTTTATCAGTAGACCTCTCTTAAGAAATAGGAAGAAGATCTTGCCACAAAATATGACTCCTCTGGTGAGATATTGCGCATACGCTAAAACAATAATATAGCCATATTGTGTACTGACTTGTATATATGCTGTGGGCCCCTTACAGTCAGTACACAATCTGGCTACGTTATTGTGTTAGCGCATGCGCAATATCTCACCAGAGGAGTTATATTTTGTGATGATTATGCATTTAATATGGTTATGGGAAATCTCAGCATATATTTCTGTATTTAATTGTTGTGAGTAGACCTGTGTTTATAATTAGGAGAGTGCCCTAGCCTGTAGGGTGCAAAACCCCTACATCATGCCCTCCCGCCCTTCCGCTTGCCTGCCTTGTCCTTCGCTCAACCGCCTTCTTCTTCCACCGCCCTCAGATATTTTCCCTGCTGACTTTCCTCAGTCTCCCACCCCTCACTTCCTCGGCAAGCTATATTATGCAGCTTTCCTCAGTCCGTACTGCACGTCTGAAACAGGACTCGCGCATGCGCAATATCTCCCGAGAAGAAGAATATTTTGCGAAAATTATGCATTTTAAATGAAGATTGAAGATGAAGATGTATTCTAGCCTAGATTCATATGATAGCAAACCATCATTAGACCCCACATAAAAAATAGGACGAAGACATTGCATGTAAGGGCCCCGCTGCATATACCAGTCAGTACACAATCTGGCTACGTTATTGTGTTAGCGCATGCGCGATATCTCACCAGAGAAGTTATATTTTGTGATGATTTTGCATTTAATATGGTTATGGGGGTCTCAGCATATATTTCTGTAATTAATTGTTATGAGTAGACCTGTGTTTATAATTAAGAGGGCGCCCTATAGTCTGTGTGGTGCAAAACCAAAAGATAATTTGGTCGCCGTTGACTGCCAAGATAATATTCTTCAGCCATTCTTATACGTTCAAAGTGGAGCCGGGCAGGCTGACAGCACGTGTGCATGGTAAAATCTTATCTACATGCTTCACTTTGCTCGCAGCATCGCGTCACGATTCCCAGCTATGCGAATGTATGGGCAAATGGCGCTGCAACGTCGGTCGCCGTTGACTGCCAAGATAATATTCTTCGGCCGTTCTTATACGTTCAAAGTGGAGCCGGGCAGGCTGACAGAACGTGTGCATGGTAAAATCTTATCTACATGCTTCACTTTGCTCGCAGCATCGCGCTACAATTTCCAGCTATGCTAATGTATGGGCAAATGGCGCTGCAAAGTCGGTCGCCGTTGACTGCCAAGATAATATTCTTCGGCCGTTCTTATACGTTCAAAATGGAGCCGGGCAGGCTGACGGCACGTGTGCATGGTAAAATCTTATCTACATGCTTAACTTCGCTCGCAGCCTCGCGCCACGATTCCCAGCTATGCTAATGTATGGGCAAATGGCGCTGCGACGTGAGTCGCCGTTGACTGCCAAGATAATAAAATTATTTTTCGGCCGTTCTTATACGTTCAAAATGGAGCCGGGCAGGCTGACAGCACGTGTGCATGGTAAAATCTTATCTACATGCTTAACTTCGCTCGCAGCCTCGCTCCACGATTCCCAGCTATGCTAATGTATGGGCAAATGGCGCTGCAACGTGAGTCGCTGTTGACTGCCAAGATAATAAAATTATTTTTCGGCCGTTCTTATACGTTCAAAATGGAGCCGGGCAGGCTGACAGCACGTGTGCATGGTAAAATCTGATCTACATGTTTCACTTCGCTTTAGTTGTGTGTATATGTGTATGTGTGTGTGTGCGTGTGTGCGTGTGCGTGTGCGT
>NW_014577265.1:14089-15282 GCF_000485595.1 Priapulus caudatus | reverse complement strand
ATACATTTCTGTAATACATTTTAATTACTAGACCTGCGTTTATAATTGGGAGAGCGCCCTAGCTTGTAAAGTGCAAAACTCCTACTTCATCCACGCGCGTCTTTCCCCTTGTCTCCCTTGTCGCTCGCTCAGCCAAATTTTTCGTCTACCACCTCTCAGCTATCTTCCCTGTCGTCTTTCGTTAGTCTCCCACCTTCTCTCTTTCAGCAAGCTATATTATGCAGTTTTCCTCAGTCCGCACTGCGCGCCTGAAACGGTGCTGGCGCATGCGCAATATCTCCTGAGAAGAAGGATATTTTGCGAATATTATGCATTAAAAATGGAGAGGAGGGATTCTAGCATAGATTTATATGATAACATTCCATCAGTAGACCTCTCTTAAGAAATAGGAAGAAGATCTTGCATGTAAGGTGCCCACAGCATATACAAGTCAGAACACTTTCTGGCTACGTTATTGTGTTAGCGCATGCGCCATATGTCACCAGAAGATTCATATTTTGTAATGAATATGCATTTAGTATGGTTAGGGGGTATCTCAGCATAGGTTTCTGTAATAAATTTTAATCACTACACCTGCGTTTATAATTGGGAGAGCGCCCTAGCCTGTAGGGTGCAAAACTCCTACTTCATCCCCTCCCGTCCTTCCCCTTGTCTCCCTTGTCCCTCGCTCAGCCTCATTTTTCGTCTACCGCCCCTCAGCTATCTTCTCTACCGCCTTTCGTCAGTCTCCCACCATATCTTTCTCTCTCTCTCTCTCTCTCTCTCTCTCTCTCTCTCCTTCTCTCTCTCAGCAAGCTATATTATGTAGTTTTTTTCAGTCCGCACGGCGCACCTGTAACGGTGCTCGCGCATGCGCAATATCTTCTGAGAAGAATAATGTTTTGCGAATATTATACATTTAAAACGGAGAGGAGGGATTCTAGCATATATTTATATGATAACATTCCATCAGTAGACCTCTCTTTAGAAATAGAAATAATATCTTGCATGTAAGGGGCCCACAGCATATACAAGTCAGTACACAATCTGGCTATGTTATTGTGTTAGCGTATGCGCAATATCTCACCAGAGGAGTCATATTTTGTGATGAATATGCATTTAATATGGTTAAGGGGTATCTCAGCATACATTTCTGTAATAAATTTTAATTACTAGACCTGCGTTTATAATTGGGAGAGCGCCCTAACCTGTCT
>NW_014577265.1:11710-13816 GCF_000485595.1 Priapulus caudatus | reverse complement strand
GGAGGGATTCTAACATAGATTTATATGATAACATTCCATCAGTAGACCTCTCTTAAGAAATAGGAAGAAGATCTTGCCTGTAAGGTGCCCACAGCATATACAAGTCAGTACACAATCTGGCTATGTTATTGTGTTAGCGCATGCGCAATATCTCACCAGCGGAGTCATATTTTGTAATGAATATGCATTTAATATGGTTAAGGGGTATCTCAGCATACATTTCTGTAATAAATTTTAATCATTAGACCTGCGTTTATAATTGGGAGAGCGCCCTAACCTGTAGGCTGCAAAACTTGTACTTCATCTCCTCGCGTCCTTTCCCTTGTCTCCCCTGTCCCTCGCTCAGCCTCATTTTTCTTCTACCACCCCTCAGCTATCTTCCCTGCCGCCTTTCTTCAGTCTCCCACCCTCTCTCTCTCAGCAAGCTATATTATGCAGTTTTCCTCAGTCCGCACTGCACGCCTGAAACAGTGGTCGCGCATGCGCAATATTTCCTGAGAAGAAGAATATTTTGCGAATATTATGCATTTAAAATGGAGAGGAGGTATTCTAGCATATATTTATATGATAACATTCAATCAGTAGACCTCTCTTAAGAAATAGAAAGAAGATCCTGCTTGTAAAGTGCCCGCTGCATATACCAATCAGTACACAATCTGGCTGCGGGAGTGTGTTAGCGCATGCGCAATATCTCACCAGAGGAGTCATATTTTGTAATGAATATGTATTTAATATGGTTAGGGGGTATCTCAGCATACATTTCTGTAATAAATTTTAATCACTAGACCTGCGTTTATAATTGGGAGAGCGCCCTTCACTGTCTCCCTTGTCTCTCGCTCAGCCTCATTCTTCTTCTACCGCCCCTCAGCTATCTTCCATGTCGCCTTTCATCAGTCTCCCACCCTCTCTCTCTCAGCAAGCTATATTACGCAGTTTTCTTCAGTCCGCACTGCACGCCTGAAACAGTGGTCGCGCATGCGCAATATCTCCTGACAAGAAGACTATTTTGCGAATATTATGCATTGAAAATGGAGAGGAAGGATTCTAACATTTTATCAGTAGACCTCTTCTAAGAAATAGGAAGAAGATCTTGCCTGTAAGGTGCCCACAGCATATACAAGTCAGTACACCATCTGACTACGTTATTGTGTTAGCGCATGCGCCATATGTCATTAGAGGAGTCATAATTTGTGATGAATATGCATTTAATATGGTTAGGGGGTATCTCAGCATAGATTTCTGTAATAAATTCTTATTAGTAGACCTGCGTTTATAATTGGGAGAGCGCCCTAACCTGTAGGCTGCAAAACTCGTACTTCATCCCCTCGCGTCCTTCCCCTTGTCTCCCTTGTCCCTCGCTAAGCCTCATTTTTCGTCTACCGCCCTTCAGCTATCTTCCCTGCCGCCTTTCGTCAGTCTTCCACCATTTCTCTCTCTCTCTCTCTCTCTCTCTCTCTCTCTCTCTCTCTCTCTCTGCAAGCTATATTATGCAGTTTTCTTCAGTCCGCACGGCGCGCCTGAAACATGTATATTATTATCTACTTTGCTATATAATGTAAAACCCGATTGTGATACATGCAGAGTCTATGGATACAACAACTTGAGATGGTGTTCATGATTTGGATAATTGTGTATAGAATATGTAGATCTTTCATGATCTCTGATCGACAGTCACAACTCGTGCGCAGATTACCATTCATCTCCGCTCCATAGCCAGAGCTTCATAGCCAGAGCTTCNAGAGAGAGCGTTTGTTTCTCCGATGACGTGGTGGCGGAACTCTGCCGTGTATCGTGTTCATCAGTACTCCAACGACATGTGCGGTAGGAGTGTGTGAAGATTTGCGAATGAATTGAGCATACACAACGCACACACACACAACGCGCACACACACACACAACGCGCACACACACACACAACGCGCACACACACACACAACGCACACACACACACACACACACACACACACAACGCACACACACACAACGCGCACACACACACACACACACACACACACACACACATAGCACGCGCAAACACACACACGCGCGCGAGCACACACACACACACGCACACACGCACACACACACACATACACACACGCACAC
>NW_014577265.1:8946-11031 GCF_000485595.1 Priapulus caudatus | reverse complement strand
TAGTTCACATACGTGCGTGCGTGCGGGCGTGCGTACGTGCATGTGTGATTGCTTGCACACGTACGTGCGTACGTGCGTGCGTGCGTGCATACGTTTATACGTCCGCGGGTGCGTGCGCGCATACGTACGTAAGTACGTGCGTGTGTGCGTGCTTGCACACGTACGTGCGTGCGTACGTGCGTGCGTGTGTACGTGCGTGCGTGCGTGCGTGCGTGTGTACGTGCGTGCGTGCGTGCATACGTTCATACGTCCGCGTGTGCGTGCGCGCATACGTACGTACGTGCGTGCGTGCATACGTACGTAAGTACGTGCGTGCATACGTTTATATACGCCTACGTGTGTGCATACGTGCGTGCGTGCTTTGACCTGAACGACCAAAAGCTTCCCGTCCGTTGTGTGCGTGCTGTGCGTCGCGCTGCCTGCGTGCGTGTGCGGTGCCGTGCGCTGCATTGTGCGTTGCGTGCGGCCCGGCGCAGCTGGCCTACGTGCTCAGTTAATCCATTCCCGCGCGCGCTGGCCGCCCGCCCGCTTGCTGTCGCGCCGCCGCCGCCCTCGCCGCCGCCGCTGACTGCTGCCGCCGCTGCTGCCGCGCCGCGCTGCCCGCCGCCGCCGCCGCCGCTGCTGCTGCTGCCGCTGCCGCCGCCGCTGCCGCCACTGCTGCCGCTGCCGCTGCCGCCGCCGCTGCTGCTGCTGCCGCTGCCGCTGCCGCTGCTGCCTACATCGGATACGAGGGTAGCCAACCTCTCATTAGCAGTCGTTGTGAGATCGCATCCCTGCCTATCACCGCGTTAATCCATCGCAGCCGGAGGTCTTCCGCCAGCCCAACGTAAACTCACCCTGCGATGACCGCCGCCGCGAACAGGCTGACCAGTGTCCGGCAGTACTTGCCCGCCCAGTAGCCGCTCCGTAAACACGCAGACGGGCAGTAGTCGCTACCGTAACAGCTTCCACGGCCGCAGGGGTGAGGGAGCGGCGGGTCGACAGAAACAGGAGGTAGTCGTGTCCGGGTCTGATTCTAAAAAACAATTTACGAACTTAAACTTAAACGATTATTTGGAATAATCTTTTCTTGGGGCGGAACTTTTATTTAGTCGATATAACTGCAGCAGTTTTTCGCTGGATCTGTAAAGAAAAGGAAAAAAATGAACGAAACTAAATATCCAAGTAATAGCCATTAATATAAAGCCATCGTAACATTTTTTAGCTAATAATGTTAGGCAGAATTGTAAGAGTTAGTTTATTCCTGACAACGGGGAACGGGCCCCTGGTTTTATTAGCTATGTACTCGCATTATACGGGCAGATATCTTAATTATATACTGTGGCGGTTTCATAATCAATGCGGAAGGTACTGTTGTCAGAGACGTAGATTATTCTCAGCATTAGTCCTAACATTAACTTTTTATTTACTGTATTTACTCGTAGACCGTTGACAGAATTCATTCGTTGTTCATTGACACATTCGTTGAGATTTCGTTATTCGTTGACAGCATATGGATTTCGTAAAGTTGTTTTTGAATTTCGTGATGTTTCTGTCGGCGGTCAAAGCCTCGAGGTTGAATGCGAAATCCTCAACAAATTGCTGGTGATTCAAACTACATCGAGTCGAAAAAGCGATCCGGGTTTTTTTTGTAGATGGGGAACGAAGATGCTGGAGCGCTGCGGCTGGTGAAGAAACATGAACTTATTTGCCATGCGCGCTTTCTCCCCCCCCCCCTCTCTCTCCCTCTGTCTGTCTCTCAGTCTCTCCCACGCGCCCTGTCTGTCCGTCTTTCTGTCTGGCTGTCTGTCACTCACTTTAATTCTCTCAATCTCCTGTCTCTGGGAGATGTGGAGCTGGTGAGGTGGATATAGCGCTGCTGAAGACAGATATGCTACGATTCGGTTTGCTGGTCTTTAAAATTAAATTGGGTAACGATAACTCAAGCAAACGATGCCGCGTACACAAATCTGTATTGTATGAGCACTCTCTCTCTCTCTCTCTCTCTCTCTCTCTCTCTCTCTCTCTCTCTCTCTCTCTCTCTCTCTCTCTCTCTCTCTCTCTCTCTCTCTCTCTCTCTCTCTCTCTCTCTCTCTCTCTCTCTCT
>NW_014577265.1:0-8370 GCF_000485595.1 Priapulus caudatus | reverse complement strand
AGAGAGAGAGAGAGAGAGAGAGAGAGAGAGAGAGAGAGAGAGAGAGAGAGAGAGAGAGAGAGAGAGAGAGAGAGAGAGAGAGAGAGAGAGAGAGAGAGAGATAGAAGAGAGAGAGAGAGAGCACGCGCGCGCGTATATGCATGCCTGACAGCGATACGATAATGTGGAAACATTACTTGTAGACTACACACTAACCACTAAGGCGCGCCAATCTGCCTCACACATGACTGCAGTGAGCGAGCGCATTGCACGAGCGAGCGCTCCTCTCTCAGCCTCCTCCTCCTCCTCCTCCTCCTCCTTCTGTCTCTCAGAGTGAGCATGCGTGCCCTCGCAAGGTGTGGTCCGCGTGCGCGAGTACGCACGTGTGCGTGCGTGCGTGCATGGGGTGTGCGTGCATGGAGTGTGCGTATGTGTGCGTGCATGGAGTGTGCGTATGTGTGCGTGCATGGAGTGTGCGTATGTGTGCGTGCATGGGGTGTGCGTACGTGCATGCGTGCATGAAGAGTGCGTGCGTTTGTGAGCGAGTGCGTGCGTGCATGGAGTGTGCGTGCGTGTGTTCGCGTGTGCATATGCGCGGTGTGTGCGCGTGCGTGCGTCCTATCTTAGATGTCTACGAACGCGTTTGGGTTTTGTGTTTGTGTGTCTATATGCATGTGTGCGTGCGTGTGTGCGTGCGTGCGTGCGTGCGTGCGTGCGTGCGCGAGTGCGTCTTGTTTGAATGCGGGTGTGGGTTTTGGTTGTGCGTGTGTGTGTCTATGTGTGTGTTTATAATAGGATGGGATAGGGGAGTATACGTACATTCATTTAAAATCTCCGCTTGTATGCTTGCTGTCCGACCACTCCCCCGTACATGCGAGAGGGGGAGAGAGAGAGAGGGAGAGAGAGGGAGAGAGCCTTCCTCCCTCCGTACACCTACCGCTAGCCGTTATATGTTAACTTGGATTACGTCCACAAATAGATTCTACAACTCCTACAATATTCCATAACACGTTACGATGTTACCGATTAAATATACGTATAGTGTTACATACCACGTACACTACTAGCTTACAGCATTTACATTGCCGCTACATACGTAACACTATACTGGGCTACATTACGTACACATAACCACGTACACTAGTAGTAGTAGATGTGGTAGTACTACTACTACTAGTACCGTACGCGCACTACGAAAGCCATTACAATATACAGTTACGCGCACGGTCAAGTAATTAACATCGGGACGCATTCTAGAAACACAACTGCCGCCATCACTATCAGGCCCGTTATCTCCTGCTTTCGCGCCGTTTTTCTTCTTTCGTTCTCCCTTCCTGGAATACGTCCTCGCGGCTAGCGCCATCTCGCTGAAATAACTGCAACATCTATGCACGAGTCTAAAAGCGAATCTGTACGACCGCATACAAGCACGCTATAATACACCGCGCACACACGCATGCTTAGAATACACGCAACAAGCACCGCTAGGAATACACGGCACACACGACGCTCAGAATAGCACCACCACACGCACGCTAGCGATAGAATACAACGCACACACGCATGCTAGAAATACGCTAGACAATACACGCACACAAGCACGTAGCAATACGCCTTAGACATTACAGCACACAAGCACGCTAGAATACACGCCACACAAGCACGCCTAGAATACACAGCGCACAGCACGCTTAGAATACGCGCACACACGCCACGCTTAGATACAGACCACCCGCATGTAGACATACGCTAGAATAACCGCACACAAGCCACGCTAGAATATACGCACACCAAGCACGATGAATATACGACACAAGCACGCTAGAATATCACGCACACAAGCACGCAGTAGAATACCGGACACACGCACGCCTAGATACGCTAGACATTACACGCACACAAGACGCTAGAATACAACGCACACCGCCACCGCTTAGAATACGCTAGCATACACCACACACGCACGCTAGAATACAGCACACACAGCACGCGTAGACAGTACACGCACACACGCACGCTAGACCATACACGCACACACGCACGCTAGGAATACACCGCACACAGCGACGCTAGGAATCCGCTATTTACACGCACAGACGCACGCTAGAAGACACGCCACACACGCACGCTAGACATACACGCACACAAGCCACGCTAGAATACACGCACACACGCACGGAGAATACACGCACTACGAAGCACGCTAGAGTACCGCACACACGCCGCTAGACATAAACACGCATCACACGCACGCTAGAATTACCAACGCACACACGCACCCTAGATACGCGCACACTACGCACGCTAGAATACACGCACACACGCACCGCCCTAGAATACACGCACACACGCACGCTAGAATACACGCACACTAAGCACGCTAGTAATACACGCACACACGCACGCTGACATACCACGCCACACACGCACGGTAGAATACACCGCACACACGCACGCTAGTAATACGCTAGAACATACACAGCACACAGCACGCTAGGACTACAGGCGCACCACGCACGGCGTAGACAACACGCACCCAGAGCACGCCTAGAATACACGACACACGCACGCTATATACACGCACCTGCAGCACGCATTAGAATATACGCACACAAGCAGCAGCTAGAATTACGCACCATAGCACGCTAGATCACGCACGACAACGCACGCCTAGATACGCTAGACATACACGCACACAACGCACGCTAGAATCACACCTTACAACAAGCACGCTATACATACACGGTACACACGCACGCTAGACATACCACGACACACACGCACGTGAATACACGCACACAAGCACGCTGAATCCGGCTAAGACATACACGCACACACGCACGCTATAATATACTCCACACACGCACGCTAGACATACAGCCACACAAGCACGCCTAGAAATACACCGCACACACGCACGGCTAGAATTACACGGCACACGAGCACGCTAGAATACACGCACACACCGCACGCTAGACTACACCGCACACACGCACGCTAGGGAATACACGCACACACGCACGTGAGAATACGCGCACACACGCCGCTAGAATATCAGCGCCACACACAAGCACGCTAGAATACCCGCACACGACGACACGCGTAGAATTACACGCACCAAGCGCTAGGAATACACGCACACACGCACGCTAGACATTACACGCACACACGCACGCTAGAATACACGCCACACACGCACCGCTAGACTACGCTAGACATACACGCACACCAAGCACGCTGAGTACACGCACACACGCCACGTAGAAGCACGCACACAGCACGCTAGATACACGCCACAAGCACGCTAGAATACACGCCCATACGGAAGCACGCTAGAATTACCGCACACACGCACGCAGAATATCACGCACACCGCACGCTGAATACACGCACACACGCATGCTAGAATACGGCTAGTCATACACGCACACAAGGACGCATAGAATACACGCACACAAGCACGCTTAGGAATACAGCGCACACACGCACGCTTATAATATCGCTAGACATTACACGCACACAAGCACGCTAGATACACGCACACACGCACGCTAGAATACCACGCACACACGCAGCTAGAATACCGCTATGTCACTACACGCACACAAGGACGCTAAAGAAAGATACACGCCAACACAAGGCCACGCTAAGAATACACGCACACACGCACGCGGAATACCGCTAGACATACCGACACACAGGCACGGCTAGAATACGACTAGACATCACACGAACACACGCACCTTAGCAATACACGCACACACGCATGCTCAGAATACGCTAGACATACGCGCACACTAAGCACGCTAGAAATACACGCCACACAAGACACGCCTGAGAATACACGCACACCACGCACCCTGCTATAATACGCCTAGACATACACGCACACAAGCACGCCATAGGATACAACGCACACAAGCCACGCTAGAATACCGCTAGGGGTCTACACCGATACAAGCACGCTATATCACAACGCACACACGCTGTAGAATACACGCCGACACGAAGCACGCTCAGCATACGGCTAGCATACACGCATACAGACACGCTTATAATACACGCACACCGCATGCTGAATCACGCCACAAGCACGCTAGAATCACGCACACACGCACCGCTTAGGAATACACGCACACGAAGCACGCTAGAAATGACACGCACACGAGCACGCTAGAATACCAGCGCACATGCACACGCACGCTAGTAATACAACGACACACACCGCACGCTAGAATACACGCACACACGACGTAGAATACACGCACATACGCACCCGCTGAATACCACGGCACACACGCACGCTAAGAATACACGCACACCCGCACGCTGATACCGGCACACACGCACGCTGGAATACAACGCACACACGCACGCTAGAATTACACGCCACACACGCATGCCTAAGAATACGGTCTAGACATACACGCACACAAGCACGCTAGAATACACGGCACACAAGCCACGCTAGAATAACACGCACACACGCATCCTACGCATGACGCTAGACAATACCGGCAGCCCAAGACCGCATAGAATACACGCCACACGGCATGCCTATAGAATACACGCACACACGCCGCTAGAATACGGCAGACATACACGGCACACACGCATGCTAGAATACGCTGTCATAACCGCATTACGAAAAGACGCCCTATAATACGACGCACACACGCACGGCCCCAGCCTGAATTACACGCACACGAGCACGCTTAGAATACACGCACAACACGCACGCTAAAAGACAACGCACACGGAGCACGCTAGGAATACACGCACACACGCATGGCGTAGAATAGCGTTAGACATACCACGCCACACAAGCAGTAGAAACACGCCAACACAAGCACGCTGAATACTACGCACACACGCACGCTACGATACGCTTAGACTACGACTGCACACAGCACGCGCACTAGAAGGTTACACGGCACACACGCAGTGGTAGGAGATACGCTTAGACATACACGCACACAAGCAACGCTAAGAATACAGCACACACGCATCCTAGAATTACACGCCCACACGAGACCGTAGAATACGCTAACATACACGCACACAAGCACGCTGAATACACGCAGCACACGCATGCTAGAATACCCTACGACATACACGCCAACACAAGCACGCCTAGAATATACGCACCACTAAGCCACGTAGATATACGCACACAAGCACGCTAGAATACACACACCACGCACGCTAGAATACGAGGACATTCACACGCACACAACGCACGCTGACATACACCGCACACAGCCACGCATAGACGATTACACGCACACAACGCACGCATGGACATACACGCACACACCGCACGCTAGAATACACGCACACAAGCCACGCTAGAATCGCTAGACAATACACGCCACACGCCACGCTAGACATTCAGCACGCCACACAAGCACGCTAGAATACGACGCACACCGCCACGCTAGAATACCACGCACACGAGCACGCTAGAATCACACGCACACACGCACGCTAGAATACACGCACACACGCACGTAGACATACACGCACACACGCCACGCTAGATACACGCACACATACGCACGCTAGAATCGCCTAGACATACACGCACACAGCACGCTAGACTACACCGCACACACGGCACGCTTAGAGCCATACACGCCACACGAGCACCGCCTAGAATACACGCACACACGGCACGCTAGAATACACGCACCACGAGCACGCGTAGAATACACGCACCACGCACGCTAGAATACACGCACACACGCATGCTAGATACGCTAGCATACACGCACACAAGCACGCATAGATATACTTCACACAAGCCACGGCTTAGAATATACGGCACACAAGCACGCTAGAATATACGCAACACAAGCACGGCTACGAATATCACGCACCACGCACGCTAGAATACGCTAGGACATTAACGCACACACAGACGCTAGACATACACGCACACAGAGCACGCTAGACAACTACACGCGCACACACGCACCTAGACATACGGCACACACGCACGCTAGTAATACACGACGACACGCACGCTACGAATCGCTAGACATACACGACACACACGCACGCTAGGAATACACGCAACACGCACGCTAGACATACAGCCGCAACCAAGCACCGCTAGAATACACCGCCACACAACGCACGCTAGATTACACGCACCAACGCACGCTTAGAATAACGCACGACACGCCACGCTAGATACAAACGCCACACGCACGCTAGACAAGTACACGCCAACGAGGCACGATAGAATACCACCGCACCTAACGCACGCTAGAATTACACGCACACACGCACGCTAGATACGTGTAGCACATACACGCACACACGCAAGCTAAGATACACGCACAGACAAGCACGCGTAGAATACACGGCACACACGCACGCATAGAATACACGCACACACGCACGCTAGAATAGCACGCACACACGCACGCTAGACATGACACGCACCACGAGCACGCTAGAGCATACACGCACACAGCACGCTAGAATACACGCACACTAAGCACGCTAGATACGCGCTTAGAATACACTGCACGACAACGCACGTAGAATACACGCCACAGGCACGCTTTGAATACGCGAGACACTACACGCAAACACGCGAACGCTAGATTACACGCACACACGCACGCTAGAACACGCACACCGCACGCTAGAATACACGGCACACCACGCACGCTAGACATACACGCACACGAGCACGCCTAGACATACACGACCACACGCACGCTAGATAACACGCACCACAGAGCACGCTTTAGGAAATACACGCAACACGCACGCTAGAATACACGCACACCGCACGCTAAATAACGCACACACGCCACGTTAGACATACACGCCACACACGCACGCTAGACTACACGCACACAAGGCACGCTAGACATACACGCCACACACGCACCGCTAGAATACCCCACCACGACACGCTAGACATACACGCACACACGCACGCTAGAATCACGCACACACGCACGCCTTAGACATACACGCACACGCGCACGCTAGACATACACGCACACACGCACGCTAGAATACGACCGCATCACAACCACGCTAGAATACACGCACACACGCACGCTAGAAATACACGCACAACAAGCCACGTAGATACTCACGCCACACACGCACGCTAAGCTACACGCACAAACGCACGCTAGAATACGCGCAACACACGACGCTGAATACACGCACACAACGCACTGCTGAATACCGCACACACGCACGCTAGAATACACGCAAAACAGCCCACGCAGGACATACACGCACACCACGCACGTTAGGACCATACACGCACACACGCACGCTAGGACTCACGCACACACGTACGCCGAGAACATACACGCAACACACGCACGCCTAGAATACACGCCACACACGCAGCGCTAGAATCACGCACGCTACACGCTAGACTACACCACACACCGCACGTGACATACACGCACACACGCACGCTATAGAATACACGCACACCACGCACCGCTTAGAATACACGCACCACACGCACGCTGAATAACACGCCACACACGCACGCTAGACATAGCGAGCACACCACGCACGCTAGAATACACGCACACACGCACGCTAGGAATACAATAGAATTACCACTCACACGACACGCCTAAATACCACCTAGGGGGGGGGAGGGGGGCGGGGGGGGGGTCATTACACACGCACACACACCATTCATAGGTACATGGGTAGATGAGTACACTAATAGGGTACATGGGTAGACGATATGGGTGGTGATACATATATAGACCGGTCTCGCGTCCTCAGGACCACACCGCCCATAATTAACTACTGACGCCGTACGAGGGCCCGCCAGCAGTAGCAGCAGCCGAGCCAGCAGCAGCAGGCCGCAGCAGCAGCAGCCCAGCTTAGTCAGTAGTAGCAGTAGCAGCAGCAGGCAGCATGCATCAGTAGCATCTGCGGTAGCACCGCCCCAGTATCCATGTAAGATGGTTAAACCGTTAGTTCCTTCTCTCTCTATCCTCTCTCTCTCTCTCTCCCTTCTCCTCTCATCTCTCTCTCTCTCTCTCTCTCTCTCACCTCTTCTCTCTCATCTGCTCTTCTCTCTCTCTCTCTCTTTCTCTCCTCTCCTCTCACTCTCTCTCTCTTTCTCTCTCTCTCTTCTCTCTCTCTCTCTCCCTCTTCTCCTCTTTTCTCCCCTCCCTCTTCTCTCTCTCTCTTCTCTCTTCCTCACACTCTCTCTTCTCACTCTCTCTTCTGTCTCTCTCACTCTCTCTCTCTCTTCTCTCTGCACACCTCGTCTCTCTCTCTCTCTCCTCTCCTCTTCTTCTGCTTTCTCTCTCTTCTCTCTCTCTCTCACTCCCTCCTCCTCTTCTCTCTCACTCTCTCTCGCTCTTTCTCCTCTCTCTTTCTCTC
>NW_014577264.1:389412-393596 GCF_000485595.1 Priapulus caudatus | reverse complement strand
AGACAGGCAGACAGACAGACATACAAACAGGCGTACAGACAGGCAGGCGTTCACAAAGACGTTTGTTATACTGTACGTTATTTTTAGCCAGCCAGTGAAGCCTCACACTATTGACGTCAAGTTGTTCTCAAGTAACAACAAAATGTTGCCATGCAACAGAATCACCACGCACTATCCCTACCACAAGAAGAAGATAATTGAAATTTGTAACGAATCGATGCATCACTGTTAAACGCTAACATGCCCACTGCACCTCACTTGTAAAACGCTCGAAAATTCTTCTTCGTCTGCTTAACTATCTATAGAGCTTAAGCGCTCGGGAAATTGCTCTTTTAGAAAATCGGAATTCTCATCAGTAGATTTGTTTTTATAATTAGGGGAGCGCCCTAGCCAGTAGGGTGTAAAACTTCTACTTTATCCGCGCCTGCCTTATTTTTGGCGACAGGCGAGTAGCAAGATGATGACATCCCTGCAGCGCCTCACTCGTCGTAAAACGCTCGAAAATTCTTCTCCTTCTGCTTAACTAGCTGGGCCTTAGGCGTTAGTTAAAAATTGTCTTTTTAGAAACTCGGGGGAAATTTTTGCGAGGAGCGAGATGGTGAGCACGCGAACCGGTCGCGTATTGCGACGAAAATCCGCAGTCAGCACTCATGTGCGGTCGCTCGTGTCAAAATGCGAAAATTATGCATTTAAAATAAAGACCAGTTATCATAGCGTAGATTTATATGATAACATTCTATCACTAGACCTCATTTAAGAAGTAGGAAGAAGAGCTTGCATGTAAGGTTCCCGCTGCATACACAAGTCAGTACACAATACGGATACGTTAGTGTGTTATCGCATGCGCAATATCTCACGAGAGGTTAGCGTTAGATCTTAGCATTGATTTCTGTAATAAATTGTAATTAGGAGACCTGCGTTTATAATTAGGAGAGCGCCTAGTCTGTAGGATGGGAAACTTTATCCCCTCCCGTCTTTCCCTCTGCCTCCCTTAATTGTCCCTCCCTATCACTCCTTCTTGTTCTACCGCCCCTCAGCTATTTTCTCTGCCGCATTTCCTCAGTCTCCCACCCCTCTCTCTCCCAGCAAGCTATATTATGTAGTTCTCTGTAGTCCGTACTACACGCCTGAAAAATGGTGCTCGCGCATGCGCAATATCGTCCGAAAAGAACAATATTTTGCAAAGATTATGCATTTAAAATAAACAGGAGTTATCCTAGCATAGATTTATGTGATAATATTCCATCAGTAGACCTCGTTTAAGAAATAGGAAGAAGACTTGGCATGTAAAGTCCCTGCTGCATATACAATTCAGTACGCAATCCGGCTACGTTAGTGTATAAGCCCATGCGCAATATCTCACCAGAGGAGTTATATTTTGTGATGACTATGCATTTAATATGGTTAGGAGGTATATCAGCATAGGATTCTGTAATAAATTCTTATCAGTAGACTTGTGTTTATAATTAGGAGAGCGCCCTAGCCAGTAGCGTGCAAAACTACTACTTAATCACTGCCCGACCTTCCCCTTGTCTCCCTTGCCGCAAGCTCAGCCTTCTACTTTTTCCACCGCCCCTCGGCTGTCTTCCCTGCCACATTCCTTCAGTCTCCCACCTCTCTCTCCCGCAGCAAGCTATATTACGTACTTTTATTTAGGCCGTACTTCACGTCTGAAACGATGCACGCGCATGCGCAATATCTCCCGAGAAGAATAATATTTTGCCAAAATTATGAATTTAAAATGATATTTCTATGATAATATTCCATCAGTAGACCTCACTTATGAAATAGGAAGCAGACCTTGCATGTAAGGTCCCGGCTGGATATACCAGTTAGGACATAATCTGGCTACGTTACTGTTTGGGCTCATGCGCAATATCTTAGCAGAGAAGTTATATTTTGTGCTGTTAATGCATTTAATATGGTCAGGGAGTATCTCAGCATAGGTTTTTGTAATAAATTATTATCAGTAGACCTGTGTTTATAATTAGGAGAGCGCCCTAGTCTGTAAGGTGCAAAACTCCTACTTTATCCCTTCCCGTCCTTTCCTCTGCCTCCCTTGTCCCTCCCTCAGACTCCTTCTTCTTCTTGTACCGCTCTCAGCTATCTGCCCTGTTGCCTTTGTTCAGTCTGCCACCCTCTCACTCCCTCACCAAGCTATATTATGCAGATTTCATCACTCCGTACTGCATGCCTGGAACGGGGCTCGCACCTGCCCAATATCTTGAGAAATAGGAAGAAGACCTTCAGCAACCGGCCCCTCAGCTGTCTTCCCCGCCGCCTTTCCTCAGTCTCCCATCCTCTCTCTCCTTCAGCAAGCTATACGCACACGACGAGCAAACACTGACGGGGTCAAGGCCTAGCTCTAGCCCCTATATGGTCATGGTGATGATATACTGACTACTCAATATTCACATACTGGAGGTGATGTGCGTGCGTGCGTGTATGTATGTATGTGTATGTATGTATGTGTATGTGTACACGCAGGTATGACCTTCTACACGGTGGACACGGTGATGGGATACTGGCCGCTCGGGGAGGTGATGTGCGGAGTCTGGATCTTCTTCGACTTCACGCTCACCTTCGTCTCCGTCTTCACGATGGTCGCCATCTCCGTGGACCGCTTCTGGTGAGTGTCTCTCATTCTCCTTCTCTGTCTCTCTATCTCTCTCTCTCTCTCNAGGTGTCTCAAGTTAGCAAGAGGCCAGGGAACCAGAATGAACACTCGGGAAGGGCCGTTTTCGGCCATCTGGGGGGTTTGTAAAACCAAAAATTTTCTTGTACGCTCCACGCCAACCGATGGTGGCGCTCCGCTCAGATACTCGTCCCTACAACTTTTAAAATCCTGGCTACGCCCCTGCCAGTCAGTACACAATCTGGCCACGTTAGTGTGTTAGCGCATGCGCAATATCTGACCAGAGGAGTTATATTTTGCTATGAATATGTATTTAATGTGGTTAGGGGGTATCTCAGCATAGATTTCTGAAATAAATTATAATCAGTAGACCTGTGTTTATAATTAGGAGAGCGCCCTAGCCTGTAGTGTGCAAAACTCCTACTCCACCCCCTCCCGTCTTTCTCCTTGACTCCCTCATCTCTCACTCAGCCTTATTCTTCTTCTACCGCCCCTCACCTATTTTCCCTGCCGCCTTGCTTCAGTCTGCCACCCATCTTTCCCTCAACAATCTATATCAAGCAGTTTTCTTATGTCCGTACTGCACGCCTGAATCGGTGCTCGCGCATGCGCAATATCTCCCGAGAAAAATAACATTTTGCAAAAATTATGCATTCAAAATAAAGAGTTAAAAATTCAGAATAAAAATTCTTAATATGCATTTAATGTGGTTAGGGGGTATCTCAGCATAGATTTTTGAAATAAATTATTATCAGTAGACCTGTCTTTATAATTAGGAGAGCGCCCTAGCATGTATACTATAGTTTATGGGTACCCGCTGAATATACCAGTCAGTACACAATCTGGCCACGTTAGTGTGTTAGCGCATGCGCAATATCTGACCAGATGAGTTATAGTTAAGAGAGTTGTAGAAAATGTTCAAAAATTATTCCGTGACATTAAAGTCAGTTTAAATTTATAATCGCCTACCGTGAGATTAACTGTGTGTTATATTTAGTAGAAAAATACAATTTGAATTTAGAATCCCCACCCGTAAGAGTAAATGTGTGTTGTTTTATAAGCAGGAAAGAACAATTTAAATTTAGAATCCCCTAGCTACCATGAGAGTAAATGTGTGTTCTATTAAGCAGGAAAGCATAGGGCCTAATTTAAACTCAGAATTTCCGTCATAACGCATGCGCAGTGTGTCTGTTTTCGACTTAATAACATTTCTCAATGCGTGTTCTCCCGTGTTTACATTCTTCCCTGTGTGACCCTTGCTTGACCTTGATCTCTAGTACGATATGAAATTTAGAAAGTAGAAAACTCGGAAACTCAAAAAGTCGCATGTCGTTTCAGGGCTTTCATATACTTTGTGACTCACTTTTGACATTCTACACTTGCCATGCAACGATTTAAGACGAAATAAACGAAAATCCACTCGTTGCAACGATTTAGACTGGAATGGGAAACTTCAAGATGGCTGTTGTTTGGAATGAATTAACTATTGAAATGTCTGAATAAAGCTGTACGAGAAAAAAATATTTCTGCTCGTTGTTGTGTTTTGGTT
>NW_014577264.1:367724-388978 GCF_000485595.1 Priapulus caudatus | reverse complement strand
CTTTCTTGGATTGCTGGGCCAATGCTGGCTCCCTTTCTGGATTGCTGGCTTCCTTTCTTGGACTTTTCCAACTTGGGACCTCTGCATAGGCGTTCGATTTATCGATTGCCTGGAAATTGCAGGTCTGCTCCCTCGAGCGGTTGTTAAAATTTGGAATTTATTGAATACATCATTAGATGTATATATTGTGGATATAATGGAAAAATTATGTGTTTTCATAGTGTACATTATCACTATCCTGTATCACATAAAAAACTAAAAATCTTGTATAATTCAGAGATTGCAATGTGAAAACAATGATTTAAAACCTCATATTAGACAATTCAGTTATGATTTTTGAAACTTTATTCACAATTCTATTTATTACACAAGCATTCAGAATGACCATTGTTTTATTTTTGGCCGCACTGTCTAAATTATTGTTAGAACTATTCATAAGTGAAGAAGGGATGTACATGTCGCAAATATACAGTACTTCCACAGTGGCAGATTATATGACTTTAAAAGCAATTTTTATTATCACACTGTGAAATTGACAATTAAGTAAGTATATTTTTTGCAGTAAACTAGTGATGTATTTGCCATGTAGTTGCTGATAAATATCATCAATCCTACTAAAATATAAGCTAGGAAAAAATGCAGATAGATGACCTTAGAATTAATGCGTTAAATTGCACCATGTTGCATCAAAATAAAAAAGATTTTCGGGGGGGCATGCCCCCCCTCCCACTTCACACAAGTAATAAATTCTTGTAAATCAGTATATTCACTTACGTACACACACACGCACGCACACAGACCTGCACGCACGCACACAGCCAGCCACATATACGCACTACGCACAAACAGTTACATAACATAACGTACATGGCCAAGAGCAAGATCATTTAGGGATACAACATTTTCGTCATTATAGGAGGGGTAGGGGCGATTCCCCCTCCCCCTCCCAATTATTGGAAGGTTAGGTGGGTAATTGTCCTGGTGGGTAATTGTCCGGGGGGTAATTGTCCTTGTGGGTAATCGTCCGGGTGGGTAATTGTCCGGTGGGTAATTGTCCGGTGGGTAATTGTCCAGGGGTAGTTGTCCAGGGGGTAGTTGTCTAGAATCAAGAGCAAGATCATTTTGGGGATACAAACATTTCCGTCATTATAGGAGGGTTAGGGGCGACTCCCCCCCCCGTCCCAATTATCGATGCCGCTGTTCTCTGAACACATGGGGTAGGCATTTCTCTCTTTTCCAGACATACATTATGTATTGCAGCGGACAAACATTTACGGAAGGGAACTTTTCCTGTTTCCTATTGAAAGGTTAGGTGGGTAATTGTCCTGGTGGGTAATTGTCCGGGGGGTAATTGTCCTGGTGGGTAATTGTCCGGGGGGTAATTGTCCTGGTGGGTAATTGTCCGGGTGGGTAATTGCCCTGGTGGGTAATTGTCCGGTGGGTAATTGTCCGGTGGGTAATTGTCCAAGGGTAGTTGTCTTAGAATCATATGCTATATCTCTCTTTACACAATAAAGCGTTTTGTCAGTTATCTATGTCGTTTGTTTCAAGAACATAAAACAAAATGGCAATAAACTTACTCATAAAGATGACTTAAATGCACATAAGGTCTGACAGTGATCAGCTATTTAACTTTAAATCACAGCTTTAGTTTAAGAGAGACAATTAAGATTTGCTATATGATGTGTTTGTTAACATGTGATTATAACATCATAACATTATAGAATGAATGAATGAAACTAGAATGGACTTATGCATTCATAAATGGCTCAATTGTGGTACTGACTATATTTCAGTAGTTACATATTAATGTAAACACATATGTACCTGTCAATCACAGTATATATAAGTAATATAACTGTATATAACATAAAACACCTTATTGTATTTGGCAATGTTGGCACATTGCCAAATGCATTGTCATTCCACAAATTATTATTATTATTTTATTATTCCACGACTGCCTTTGCCATGTATCTCCTCTTTAACTATACGACCTACCGGTCTGTAATTTTGCAGGAGGCAGCATCAAAATTAAAGGAAGTGCAGTGTGCATTGTAATAAAGGATAACTGAAACAATGCCTGTGCATTGTTGCAGATTTCAGCCTGGACAGTGTGACTGGACAGTGCTGCCACCTATCGATCGATAACCATCGCCTGCTACTAGCAGAGGGAGTGAGACTGTGCGCATGGGCGTGTTATGAATTGTTTTTCTGGTCATCTACGGGGCTAATTGCGGGGTTACTAATTACGGATACAAGCTTTTTGTATTCAAGACCCGCCGAGGTCAGGTGAATCAGCTCAATTAAGACCATGCAGAAGATAATGGGACTGACTGCTCAGAGTATGAGTGGTGCAATAACCTCCGGTCTCAAGGAAAAGGGCAAACCGTCACAAAGGTGACCCCAGCTAAGAAGATGGCAAAGGGCCGGATGATGGTCGGCAATAATCAAGTGGCGTTTCAAATAGACACAGGTGCGTCTATAAACATGCTGCCATCCAAGTATGCTGACACTATAGAGCCGTATAACGGTGTGCTGAAAATGTGGAACAACACTGTCCACAACCCTGCTGGCGCATGCCGTATGAAGGGGATGAACCCGAAGAACAAGAAGAAATACTCGAAGCCTTTCGTTGTTTTTGATGATGACAGACAACCCATCCTTGGCTACCAGACCAGCGTACATATGAATCTCATACAAGTATGCTGCGACAACTTCGACATGGTTGCTGCGATGACCATGCAAAATTACTTTGCGGACGTGTTTGATGGGAAGCTGGGAAAATTACCTAATGCTCAGCATCTGAATGTAACGCCAGGCACAATGCCTGTAGTGATGGCTACCAGGAGAGTCCTTATTGCGGGAGTGTGGCATCTGAATTATTTCAAAAGAAGCTATTCGAAATTAATAACCTGCCAGGCGTAGTATGCATTGCTGATGATGTAGTAATCCTGGCAAGAGCAGTGCAGGAACATGATGAGAGGCTGAAGAAATTCCTAGAGAGGTGCCAGAAGGTTGGGATGAAGCTGAATGCTGACAAGATAGAAGTTGCAGTGAGGACACTGACCTTCATGGGCCACCGTATCTCTGCAGATGACTTTAGCATTGACCCTGAAAATGTGCTGGCCATTAAAGCGATGAGAGCCACGAGGAGTGGGAGAGCTACGTCGGTTCCTAGGGATGGTCAACTACTTGACCAAGTTCATACCTAAGGCCACCACGGTAATACACCCGCTCCACAATCTGCTAAGGAAAGACGTTACGTAGACCTGGTCCCGAGCAGGATGCATGTGAATATGGTCTTGGAGCTGCTGTGCTGCAAGAGGGCAGGCCTATAGCGTACACTCTCTATCGGAGGCTGAACGTCGCTACGCCCAGATAGAGAAAGAGTTGCTAGCTGTTAGGTATGGCTTGGAGAAGTTCCACCATTACACGTTTGGGCGGGAAGTGGAGGCCACTACTAACCACAAGCCACTTGTATCCATCTGCGCAAAACCACTATTAAAAGCCCCAAAGAGACTGCAGAATTTAATCCTGAGGGATCAGATGTACTCGTACAGACTGGAGTACAAACCTGGGAAAGAGATCCCACTGGCAGATGCACTCCAGTGCACCATCGTCTGAACCAACACATGAGGAAGTTGTGAGTGTACACAACATCACCTGCCATCCAAGTCAGATCAGGGGTGCTACGGTGACAGATGACATCTTTGTGACCCTGGCGCAGTTCATCAAGAAGGGGTGGCCTAACGAGACGAGGGACCTGCCCGAGAGCGTTCGTCCTTACTTCAGTTACAGGGACGAACTTACTGTTCAGGATGGAGTCATCTTGAGAGGGGCGAATAGTCATTTCTGCCAGTCTGAGAAGAGAGATGAAAAAGAAAGTCCATCAGGGACATCTGGGGATAAATTCGTGTCTGCGAAGCACCAGAGATCTGATATTCTGGCCGGGGATGTCGTCAGAGATCAGGCAATATGTAGAAACATGCGGGACTTGTGCAACATATGCTGCGAAACAGCCAGCAGAGTCACCCATCGTCACTGCGGTACAACGAAGACCATGTCAAAATGTAGCATCTGATCTGCTGTCATGTAGAGGCTGTGAATACCTGATCACCGTAGATTACCACAGCAACTTCTTCGAAGTTGATCGACTGCGAGAGACAACGTCAGACTCAATGGTAAAGAAGCTGAAAAGCCACTTCGCGAGATATGGCGTCCCCGACACGGTTGTTACGGACAACGGCGCCCAGTTTACATCGGAGTTGTTCCGATCTTTCTCACGTGACTGGAAGTTCCAGCATGGGTTCATCAGCCCAGGCAACAGCCAAGCTAACGGTGCAGCCGAGGCTGCTCTAAAGATCGCAAAAAGGCTCATGAGGAAGGGCCGAGCAACTGGCGAAGACCCATTCCTAGATCTGTTAAGTGTAACAAACACACCAACAGAAGGAATGGCAAGCAGCTCAAAGGCTTTTTGGGAGAAGAACGAAGACTGCCATGCCCACCAGTGAAGCCAAGCTTAGACCAGTATATACTGATCCAGAAAGGGAAGCAAGGTCTAAAGAGAATACAGTAAAAACCCGCGTATAAGAACATAGATTTTAAGAACATGTTAGGCTAAAATTTCCCATTTAGACCCCTTTACATAAGAACCTGTTTTAGGCTAAGATTTTAAAGTAGGTTCTTAATTTTCCATGTTTTTTTCCCATTTTGTTCTCCATTTTTTGGCATGTTGTTTTATTTCCTTGGATACATACTGTATTATACAGTATGGTAAGCACTGAAAAACTTACACTCTAGCCCATCATGGGTATTAATTAGCAAAAATTGCAGTCCTTGTAAGAAAATATTAACTCAATTTGAATCAAGTATAAGCTTATACATATTAAAAGTAGAAACAATTAAGAACCTATTTAAGAACCTTTTGAGCCTAATTTTTCAGTAAGCACCATTTATATAAGAACCTATTGAGGCTAACTTGGAAAAAGCTATGTTCTTATACGCGGGTTTTTACTGTAGGCGTGGTGAGAGAGGGAATATCGGCAAGGATCTTGCCCGACTCGCAGTAGGTCATACTGTGAGGATGCAGCCTCTGATTTCTGGGAAGGGAGAGTGGCAAGAAGCGAAGGTGTCAAAACAGCTGATGAGCCAATCCTTCGAGGTGACTACCGAACTAGGGAAAACATTCCGACGAAACAGACGACACCTCAGAAAGTGTACTAGGGCAACACACTCACTGCCGCGGCAACCGGGCCGAGTCAGAATCCCTACCACTACAGAAACTACAGTCAGCCCACCACAGAAGCCGCAAGAAGCTGGCGTATTATCACCAACTACATCCGTGCCAAGTGTGCCCCTGCACAACGCTGAACAGCCGCAGTTGGTGCAAACTGCTGTTAAGACCAAGCCAGTGATAAACAACTGTGTAAAAACAACTAGATCGGGCAGAGTGGTCCAGATACCTATAAAGTTCAAAGAGTAGAAAGTAGAGCATCACACCTCATGTTGATTTTTCTTGTATGCTGTTAATACCATTTACATATTTTCTCATACACGAGTAGTTATAAATATGTGAGGTTCTCTTACTAATTTCAGTTCTGGTGAAGCAGTAATTGACTGTGTTGTATGTTAAGTTGACCAGTTGTGTATTACGGCGTTATGACGAAATGTCATGAATGTTAGTTAAACTTGATTGGTTTCGTAAACGAGCTCCCAAAAGGGGGAAGATGTTAAGTAATACTTTTATGAGCTATTATGCCAGTAGATAGATAGATGGAGAGGTATGTGTGCATGTTTAGAGCAGTGAGGACGCGAAATTTTTATTCTCGGCTAATTCTACAATTTTCGACTAAATTCTCTACAACTCTTTACTTGAAGCCTGAATATACTACAGATGAACACACCAGGGATCTACTGATCAACAAATACTGATAAATCTATGAACTTATATGCTGCTATCCTACAATTGAATTGAACTTCCTGCCAACAAGTTCCAAAACGTTCGCCATTTCGGAAAGTCTACTTCCGGCCACCATCTTAGTTGAATTTACATCTGAAAATGTTGAACATCAGACCAGTTTTGATGTTTTTAGCCTTGGGGAGGCGCAAACCCCCAACTATTAATGATACACTAACATTCAATCAGGACTCTTCTCACTCTACATTGCCAGCAGCGTATCAGGGCTTGAACTTTCTGGCTGTAACTTTGCGTGTGACTCAGTTTAGGCCGGGTTTACCAGTGTTTATTCTTCAAAAACGATCAAGTACGCCAAAGCATGTGGCCCTAGTTACATTGCTGTTGCTGGTGCTTCTCGCAGGCGATATTGCTGAAAACCCCGAACCACCTAAGCTTGCATCATGTTACCCATGTGGCTACTGCGAACGGAATGTATCCTGGTCCCATCGTGCCATATGCTGCGATAATTGTGATATATGGTATCACAACTCATGTCTTGAATACTGCTTATCCCGTTTAAGCGAACTGGAAAAGTCCGACGTATCCAAGATATGCTCGAAGTGTGATATGCCAAACGTGGCATCATTCTCATTTCACAGCTTCATGCTTTCCACTGAGAATCGTTTCTCGATGTTCTCGTTCTTCATCAATGGACTTCGCTTTTCACCCACAGTTTGTTAGTTCACCATTTGACCTAAAGACGGCTTCGAGGAGATTTTCATCTACCGCACCCAGTAACCATGAACCTACGAGTGAAATGGACATCAACCAACCCACGTTCAACACTCTTACCAATTGGCGAACCATAATCCTCAATTGTGAGGGGATCAAGAGCAAAACGGCAAATTTTGTTGCTGCGGTGGAGTATGTTCAACCTGACGTGATTTTGGGCTGCGAGTCGAAACTCGATAGCTCGATTTAATCTGCAGAAAAATTTCCTACAGGATATACGGTCTTCTGCAAAGACCGCAGCCTCCATGGTGGAGGTGTGTTTATTGCAATCAAAGCTTGCTACGCGGACTATTGTGAAGAGCTGAAGGTGGCTGATACCGATGCCGAAATCATCTTGGTAAAAGTCACCATGCAGAACGCAAAATCCCTGGTCATGGGTAGTTTTTATCGCCCACCAGATAAAAACGCTGAGAAGCTAGAACAGCTCGATCTTTTCCTCCAAAACCTCTCCGATCTTGCCTCGTTGCCACGACAAAACCATCCACCTGGGTGGCGATTTTAATGCAAGTGGCATCGACTGGGATCTCAATTCCGTCCAAGGTGCTGACCATCCAGGCATTTGCCACAAACTTCTGGAAATCCAAGCGGATCACTTCCTATCCCAGCTACAGGTTGAATCTACCAAGGAAAAAAATAACTTGGATTTATTTTTTACGAACAACTCGTCCCTGGTTAAGTTGGTTCAGACTGCCCCGTGGATCGGCGACCATGACATGGTCGTGGTGGAAGCGGACATTAAACCTTTACCACCGCATTACCAAGATCGGTCCCACAGTTCAGGAAGGCAGATTGGCCTACGATCAGAGAAGCAGTTACCCAGTTACAGTCCAACATTCTGGACCATGATAAATTTGAGCAGAACTTCGTAAACGATAACTGGGAATTCTTTAAGCTTGGGCTACTAGACATCACAAAGCGACTCATCTCTCATTCTACTGCCAGGAAGCCGAACAGTTTACCTTGGTTTGACAATCACATCAGGAAAGCTGTACTCAAGAAACAACGTCTCTTCTACCTCGCCAAGAGAAAACCCTTGGACAAGACCCGTGCGTTTTACAAGGCTCAGAAGGTACTCATCCGGAAACTTATCTACTCAGCACACCGGAGATACATCACCAATATTCTGGATCCAAGCCTGAGTCAGCATAACCCCAAAGCTTTTTGGCGTTACATTAAGTCAAAGAGGAATGACGGCTCAGGTGTTTCCCCAATTCGTGAAGGCAGCAGGCTAGTTAGCGACCCTCATACTAAGGCCGAACTTTAAAATAAACAGTTTCAATCAGCCTTCACCAAGGAGGATACAGAGAACGTTCCGTCACCACGTGGTGAGACATACCCAGCTATGTTAGACCTGGTGATAAGCGTCCACGGAGTCGAGTTACTTCAACATCAAAATCCATCGAAGGCCAGTGGCCCAGACTACATTGCTAATAGGCTACTCAAGGAAGCAGCCCATGAGATTGCCTCAATACTCACTGCAATATTTCAACAATCATACGAGCGTGGTGAACTACCAGCAGATTGGAAGGAAGCCAGGGTTACCCCAGTATTTAAGAAAGGTGACCGGAATGCCAGTGAGAATTACCGACCAGTGTCATTAACCGGTGTCGTGCAAACTTATGAAGCACGTCGTAAGCCGCCATATCATGGACCAGCTTGATCGCTATAAGATCCTCTCAGCCTACCAGCATGGCTTCCGTAAGCTTCACTCATGTGCTTCTCAGCTCCTGATAACCACCCACGACTTCTTGAGTTCCTTTGATCGTAAGGTTCAGGTGGATGTTGCAGTATTAGACTTTAGTATAGCTTTTGACACCGTATCCCACCTGCGACTCATGAAGAAATTACATCAGTATGGCATCAGGGACACAAGCTTAACATGGATCAAAGAGTTTCTCAGCGACCGGACCCAACAAGTCGTCATTTATGGCGTGTCATCGGATAAGGTGAAGGTGGAGTCTGGGGTACCTCAAGGCACTGTCTTGGGCCCTCTACTGTTCTTACTCCACATTAATGACCTTCCTGACGCCGTCGTATCCCAAGTGAGGCTATTCGCCAACGACTGCCTGATCTACAGAGAAATCCGATCGATCGCTGACCAGATAGAGCTCCAGCGGGACCTGGAACGCCTTCACGACTGGGCATCAACTTGGGGCATGCGATTCAACACAAAGAAGTGTAACATACTCCGAATCCATCGACGAGCTGGTACTCCATTTTCCTTCTTCTACGAGTTGGATAAGCATATCTTAGAGAAAGTGACCACCACTAAGTACCTCGGCCTGAACTTCTCCTTCAACCTAAAATGGGACGACCACATCAGTGCAATTTGCGCAAAGGCCAACAGCACGGCCGGTTTTCTACCCCGCAACTTAAAATTTACTCCAAAAACACTTAAAGATGTTGCATATAAGTCATTAGTTCGCTCAAAATTGGAATTTGCATCTATTGTTTGGGATCCGTTCCTGGTCAAAAACATTGATAAGTTGGAAAAAGTTCAGAGAAGGGCAGCCAGGTTCGTATGTAGAGGCTGCCGGCGTGACAGTAACGTTACTGAAATGCTAGAAACTCTGAATTGGCTTTCTCTTGCTCAGCGGCGGAGCGATCAGCGCATAACATTCATGAAGAAGATAATGTATTTTTCAGTGGCGGTACGAGCAGATCAGTATACCAAACCTGGACCCCAGCGAACACGCAGTAAGAACAGTCAGAAACTTCAAACAGTGCGAGTCAACACCGAAGAGTTTCGCCATTCCTTCTTTCCGAGAATTATTCAACAGTGGAACCAGCGTACTAGGCCGAGATAGACCTTATCTGTTCCACTGCCGCTAACGACAACATCTAAGCGCACACCTCCCTGCGTTATTATCCACGTAACCGTGGGCTACGCAGTAAACTATCCAGATCCAGTTGGTGGTACGCGTTCATCTGGGATATAGGGAGAACTTGCATAGCGGGCTTTTGAATAAAGCGTGACTCGTTGTGTTCCTGATAAAACGTGTTGTCTGTTTAATATGAGCAGTAGTACAACACGTAACAGTGTATTGATCCGAGAAGAAGGAGATTGGCCAATAAGATACGTACTTATTTATGTAGTTAGCTTCTTAATTTGTAGGCTAATGCTTCTTCGACTCAACTTGGTAGTTAGCCTATTCGATGTACTGAATCGTGTAGCAATATTCTTGATTTAGTATTTGCTAAGTTTCCCAATTTGGTTTCCTTTATGTCTGTGGTCCCTGGTATTGATTACCATGTTTTTGTTGTCATCGATCTTGACCTCTATCCGGTACAATCATCCAGCGTGGACTCGTGAGGTCTCCCTTTTTAATAAAGCTATAAATTTTAAAATTATTTAATTCAGTCTAATGCCACCTGATTTTCCAGTAATCCGTCCTAGAGATCCCTTGAATCTAATTGATTGCAATTAAAACAGGCCATTGCCCCAGAAGTAAATTCCTATGTCCCTCATAACACTATTTACAATAAGGCTTCAGGTCTTTGGTTGTGATTTATCTTAATGAAGTCTATGAGGAAGGGGGATCGCTTGTTGCTAAGGGCTAAACACTCTAATTCACCCGTTAGCTGGTCTAGATATTATATTGACATCAAAGAAATTTTGTCTCCAGTGAATCGTAAATTCCACGAAGATTTTCCTATTAACCTTGTCTGTGATAAACTTGTTGATGGTGATGCTAAGACTTACTGGAGATTTATGAAGTGTAAGAAACGGTAAACTTGTATCTCATCCTTTCTCCGCAGTGATGGCATTTCATGTCAGTCTCCTGTAGCAAAACCGTGTTTGCAGCGTAATTAATTTTAGTTGATTATATCTTTTTTGTGCAACCCATATTACAAGTTGATGTACAATGTTACAATGTATGTTCGGTGCTTGAAAACATCCCCACATAAGTTTGCGGGTCTTGATAAGGTGCCTGGTTTTATTTTGTATTATTTTGCATATGAGCCTGGGCATGAAATACGCAATTTGTTTGATCTAGGTTCTCGTTTTTTCGATTATGAAAAGGCTCTCATTGCCTTAGTTTATAAAGGTGGTGGATCTTCACTTGCATCAATTTATCACAAAATATCGTTGATTTCTCGTTGCTCTAAGGGATTTTGAGCCTCTCTAATATAATTATCCGTTAAGAACTTAAGATGCATTTCGATAGGCATGATATTCTGCTTTATTGTATCCCCCGCGTCGAAGTCGGCTGGGATACTATGGTTTCATGTCTGTCCAGACGCCAATCGCCGCCGCCGCCGCTGCAGACACTTACTCTTCCGCTCTATAACTCGACCCTTAATTGACCTAGCACGATACTCGGTGTACTTACACATCTTGGGACCGCGTGTCGCATACCAAAACCAGGTCACTGCGACTTTTATTTGACCTTGACCTTGATCATATTACCCTTCCGCTCTATAACTCGACCCTTAATTGACCTAGCACGATACTCGGTATACTTACACATCTTGGGGAGAAGGTGTGTCGCGTACCAAAACCAGGTCACTGCGACCTTTATTTGACCTTGCCCATGATCGTATTTCCCTTCCGCTCTATAACCTGGCCCCTAATTGACCTAGCGCTTGCTACCCAGCCACATTAATGGGTTGAAGGTACCGCGTTGACGTAAGAATACAGAGATATTGCATTCACACTAGATTGCGGGGGATACATGTAGTTGGCGACAACTGCCATTTCTAGATATAACATGATTTTTGATGTGGTTTTTGTACTATTACCCAGTTATTCAATGTGTTTTATGATTGTACTCGAATTCTCTAAGCATATGTCTAAGTTGCACGCTATTAGGAGTTAATAATGTTATCCGTATATCATTAAGTGTAATCACAACTATTATCAGCTCTTAATTGTATGTATGGACATTCTGTTCTCAGTTCCCGATTAGCTTCTCATTAAGTAAGTAAGTCAATAAATACAACCCGCAGAATATTACTTGTTTTTGTTTTATGCGGTCTCGGTTGTGGGCTATATATAGTGTGCCCGATTCTTGGGTAAAAATACAAGTAAGAGCTCAGAAGATTATAGCAATGTTTTTTGCACCCATTTGACATGATTCTGTTAGTATTTAATTTTTTCAGACTATGGAAAACCCTGCAATGCTGTCATCTAAAATAAACCGTGTGAATTGCGAATTTGGGCCAGCGTAAAAGCACACATCTCATAGCTTTTAAAATGTTTGACGCTAACGGCTTAATTGGTCATGCTTGATGATAATGGGCGTTAATAATGTTTGTTTGGGCTGAATCCGTCTGATCAGGATCACTTGATCCTGATCTGCCCAAAAAAAGGCAAACGCACTTCCAATGGATCCCGTTTCGGGCGCGTTTGTTTGGGACGAATCCGTCGGATCATGATCATGTGATCCTGATCCGCCTAAACACGCGAGTACTTGACATACAACAAAATAAAATAACTGGGTGATACACGCATAACATATAATATAGTGATAATTATGACTATCAAGTGTGGGAATATCGTTAAAAAGCATAATAATTAAATAAGGTATCTAAATTCATCGCAGACCTTACACTGCATGGATGCCATGTTGACAAACAACAAACAGTGATTGGCTGAGGTGCGGGCCGCCATATTGGATCCCCTTATAGTCCACTTCGCTAGCAGGGTCGGGTTCGGTGGATCGAGATCCGTGGATCCGACCAAACAAACACACCCTTATCACGTGCTGGTTCATAACATACAAGTGATTGACTGGGCCGCACGTCGCCATACTGGATGCCCTTGAAATTCACTCCCGTTTGGGTTATAGGTCACAGCAAAACGTGATTTGTTGGAAGCAAGATTGCATTTGTTTGGGCAGATCAGATTTAAGTAATCTTGATCGGACTGATTCGTCTCAGTCAGACAGGCCCCGCCTCGCTAGCGGATTCAGCAATTTGTGATCCGGATCACTGGGTGGCCCAAACAAACGCGCAGGTCATCTTACCCTGAACGATTTCATGATTGTTTAATAGACCATTTCAAACGTACATGTGACAGAGGTTTGGTGTGAAAAGTACGTAATTAAACAACAATCTAGACGAGCAAACAAAAATGCGAATTTTCAAGGATGAGTCACAATTAAGGTTATTGCCTTGCAGCATACCGTACCTACTGGCAAATGCTTTTAGGATAAAAATCGTGTTGTTTTTAACAGCAGAAGTGCGCATTGGCAGCATCCATTTTATGATTGAGTATGACTTCCAACCTCCTTCGTTTACTGTTCGTTTTGGTATGGTGCCCAACCACACACAGATCTGATCTTTATGGTCAGTTTCTTTAGGCAGTGAAAATAATTGCAGGAACATCTCTTAGAGGGTGACGAGTGACATGGTCCCCCAATTCTATTCGGCCTGGATTAGTGTCATGGAAGGTCCACTGCCCAGGAAGCTGCTGTCCAGAAATAACGAGAAAATAGCTAGGTGACCTCCCAATCGAGATCAAAGTGTGCCATGAAAACTGTGCTGGGGCAGAAGGACAATAATATATTTTTATAACTCTCCAATGCTTCCTTCATGGCTTTACACTCACCTCTAGGACGCATTCCTTTCACACCTATTTTGGCCAAGACTGGGTGCCCAAGAAACAGCTGGAAATACTGTGTCTGCTTGAGCTTTATAGAATCAACATAAACATGATTTTTGAGGCAATTCATCGGGTTTTCAAGCACATCTACCTCACATGCAAGGCCAACTAGACGATAGATCGTTACATGGCTGACCTTATCAAATAGGGGCTATCCAAAACATGGTTATATTATGAAAGTGAAAAAAGGAGAGACCAACCGTATCAGTGCTATTCAGGACCACCACCTGAAGAGTTGTTAAAAACGGTCACAATGGATGGTACAGACAACAAATGGATGATTATGTCAGAACGCAGCAAATCCTACTACATGATGATATGCACGGAGATAACTTTTATAAGCTGCACACCTAAGTGTGATACTTGTGTATATGCGTCTACTTATTTTCATGCTGACCATTTGCTATTTTAGGAAATCTCACCACGTTTTGCCTGTTGTGCAGATCACGACGTGGGTTTACGCATTTCCAGTGAATGTCGAATGGTATCGTACATTTTCAGTTATCCTACTTTTAAAATGGAGAGGTTATATTATTAAGTAGTTTTATATGATGCATTTTTACGGTAGGATCTCTCTCAAAATAGGAGATTAAACCCAAGTGTATATTGTACTTGTGACAGATTCTTGCTGTACATTGTCTCTTTACTGAATGTACATCTATATATGTTCAAAGAAGTGCTTCCTTTTATGAATTCATCAGGCATGTTCAACCCTATATCTAAACGCCTACTACGTTTACTAATCTACCCATGTTTTTGCTGTTTTGCAACACAATGTCTAGGTTTGCGCTTTCCTAGTAGTTGCAGAAAAAAACATTTTCTCGGAATTATACTTTCCAAACGGAGAAGTGATATAATTGTGAGTTGGAATCACTTGAACACTTAACTAAAGCCCTAACTTATAAAGCCTTTGAGACACATTCGTGGTGGGTATATTCTCTTTACCGAGTCCACACGTTGTTTACGAGAACTTCAACGGAAAACATCTTCATGCGCGAATCTTTCCGAATGTTGTATATGATTTGTATATATCTGGGTTTGCGCATGGCTGTAGTCGCAGAATGAAATATAGCATTTATAAATTTATAACAAAGGTCCTGCCAGTTATGACGAATGGAATGACACCAGTTTAACTTCAGGAGTAATGTCCCAATATTATTGAAGATATATTCTGTTATAGAAATAACAGACAATTTAACATGTGATACATAATATGTACCTTGGCAGACCAAATATGCTTTATCTCTGTAGACATATCTATATTTGTCTCTGAAATAATCTTAAATCGAATCTAACTGATAATGACCGTACAGTGTTTTGATACGACTCCCTTTGTAATGCACGAGGCCGGGAGAGCGGGCCCCTTAGAACAAGCAACAGATTTAGTATAATGCACATATTGGAAAACTACAGCAAATTTCACAGGCGATACACATTGATGATTAAACCAGAAATGCACCCTAATAAAATGTCATAATGCAAACATGCATACATTTGCTACTCATTTCAGATGGAAAACGTATAGTAACACTGATACAAACAAAGCGTGCCTTGCGTGCACCAACAATTTGAGTTACTTGAAGGGTGTTAACTCCTGACGATAAACGTAAAAATGGCACATAAGTTGCCCCAAAATGAATCTGGTCAGAATATGCACGAATTTACTCGTCTGGCTCCGATCCTGAAAACACAAGCGCAGCTAGGGTCACTGGTTACTTGGTTACAGCTACATCCCATGCTCAACACTACCTCCAGATAACGGCAACGAAAAATGCTAAACAGTTTATCGATCTATTCAAAATAACCCTTCGGGAGGGGAGGCAAAGTGAAATAGTCTAATTCTTCGAAATTTCCATGATCGGACAACATTTTTGGACTGAACGTTTGTTGGGATTGCCCGTCTTAGTCTTAAGCTTGACGTTTCGGACAATACCATCTCCAGGATACGTCTCGACTACGCGACCCAGTTTCCATTTTCTACGAACTACATTGTAGTCTACAACGAGGACGATGTCGCCCACCTGAAGTTGTCTCTCAGGATTTCTCCATTTAATTCTTCATCAAGGTCGGAAGGTATTCCCGCACAAATCGTCTCCAGATTTGGTTTACCAACGTCTGCGTGAATTCGAACCACTTGTGCAGGTTCGTCGACTCCTCAAAGGGTCGTTGCGGAACACTGGCAGAAGCACGTCCTAACATGAAGTGGTTAGGTGTCAATGGCTGTGGATTATTGGGAGCGTTGGAAGAGTATCCCAATGGCCTAGAGTTGATTAGACACTCCACTTCAGCAAACACCGTCGACATCTCGTTCCAGGTTAGTGTCTGCTTTTCAACCACAGTCCGTAGGGCTCCTTTGATTTGCTTGATCAAACTTTCATAGAAGCCTCACTGGTGCGGACTCAGCGGTGTGATATGAACCTCCACTTAATTTTGTGCAACATGGCAAAATCTTAGATTTGGTTGCGTCCTTCTTTGAGCAGTTTTCTCAACTCCTTTTCTGCACCCACAAATGATGTCCCATTGTCGGAGATGATAGTTTGTGGCTATCCATGATGAGCGACAAATTGGCGCAGTGCTTGTAGAAACGACACTGTTGAAAGGCTGTCAACAATTTCCAAATAAACAGCGCAGATGGTACCACAAGTGAATATGGCACCCCAGGCCTTGTTGGTCTTGTTTCTTCTATATTTCAGAAGAAATGGCCCAAAGAGGTCCACAGCGGTCGTTGTGAAGGGTGATGAAAACAATCTCAATTGTTTTCGTGGAAGATCGGCCATCAGTGTAACATGCGGGTTCTGTCAAAGCTTGCGACATATTACACAGTTCCTCACAGTTTCTTTAGCTAGGTTACGACCTCTCATAATCCAGTACTCACGCCTACTCTCACACAGGGTTCTCTCCATCCCAGGGTGTCCAAACTTGCAATGAATGTTTATCATGATCAGCTTCGAAATATGACAGGAAGCTGGAAGCAGGACAGGGTGCACCTGATCGTGTATCATTGAGGATTTTCTAAGGCTTCCAGTAACTTTAACGATTCCATTCTCAACAAATGGATTCAAGTCCTTGCCCCTCTCCTTCCAATCACCAATATCTCTTTGTGCGAGAGAAACCCAGTAACTCTCAGCTCGCCTTATATTCTCTGGCAGGAGAACACCTGTCTCCGTCTGAGCCGAATCTCTCGTCTTGCGATTCAGATTGTGTATGAAGCGAAGACAATATGCAGTCACTCTCAGAAGTTTCTGCCAACTTAAATATCTCTCACAGTCGATGATCGGCAATGACTTGGCGACTCCCAATACTGGCTTTGGAAGTTTTCTCTCCACATTTTCCGTTGGATGCGAGACCCCACTCTGGGTCGGCCATTCCTCTGGAGCCCTGAGAAATTCTGGTCCCTCTATCCACCGTCCGTTCATCTCATGTGGTCTGAAACCACGGCTCAGATTATCTGCTGGATTGAGCTTCGTGGGAACAAATCTCCAGTGATCGAAGCTCCAGGTAGACTCGATCTCCGCAATTCTCACACCAACAAATGGCTTCAACGAGGTAGACTCTGATGACAACCAGTGTAACACAATGCGAGAGTCCGTCCAAAGTGTGACGGTCGGCTTGTCTATCAATTCATCTGATATGGACTTTGCTAATCGTGACGCAATAAGAGCCGCCATTAACTCCAAGCGTGGAATGGTAGCCTGACGGAGAGGGGCTACTCTCACCTTGGCAGACATCAGTCTAACACTGGCCCCATTCCCCGTTTGCCAAAGCATATATGCCACTGCACCGTACGCCACATTGCTGGCGTCGCCAAACACATGAGTGTTGCCACAACTCAGTGTGATCATGAGGTAGGGAGTCATCCCAACCAACATCTTCAAGCCTCCAAATGGCTTGCATCGCAATCCTTGCCCTGATGGTTACAACTACTGCTAATCCAAGGGGGTCAAATAAGGTCGACAGTTTAGACAACACAACTCTCTTGGTGTATTTATTCACCTTTGTGTCCTTCACTTGAAAGTAGATAACATCTTTGTTAGGGTCCCAACAGACACCTAGGGTCTTTACCTCATCCTCAGTGCTCAGACTGACGTTGGGAGCCGAGGTAGATGGAATGCCTCCATGCGAAGTCTTTTCCTCAGTGACTGCTGAACAGTACCATTTCTTCACTTTGAAGCCTCCACTTGCCAGGACTTTATCAACATCAGACATCCTCTTTGCAGCACTACTTGTCTCTGGGCAAGAGTGTATCAGATCATCCATGTACCGGTCACTTCTCAAAATCTCAGCTGTCTTAGGATGAGAGGTCTGAGCCTCCTCAGCCATTTTTAACATGACAAAACTTGCCATATCTGGAGAAGGCTTGTCTCCGAAGGTGACGCGAGTCAGCCTATACACGGTCGGGTCTCTGGAAGTATCCAAGTCTCTCCACAGGAACCGATGAACGAATGTATCACGTTCTTCCAAACAAATCTGAAGGAACATCTTGCTAATGTCACCAACTGCGTCTTCTCTGAACCGAAGGAGTACCCCCAGGAGATTGCCAATAAGGTTTGGACCTTTGAGCAAGAAGGAATTCAGCGAACTCCCTCCATAGTTACATGCAGGATCAAAGACAACACGAAGGGGCGTACTTGTCTTTTCCGGACGATAGACTCCATGATGGGAAAGATAGTATGGGTATTAGTGATGTGGTTCTGCATCACTTGCTGGTACAGATCAGCCTTGCCAGGGTTCTTCGTGAGGCTGCGTTCAAGGGAGGTAAGTCGTTTTTCGGCAAACACACGATTATCAGGGAAGAGTGTAAGTGGCTGTACTTTACACCAAAAATCAGGCCAATGTGACCAGCCTTATGTGAAAATGTCAAGTCAAATAGATAGGAGAAAACGACAGCCATGATCTATCTAACGTGGGAACACTCGCAACTGTCTTGTCAATCTCATGAGCTTTAATTAAGCACTCCTCTCCACCCTCAAGTGACGACATCCAAAATTTCAATCTACGGCTTTTACTTTGGGTCAACTGTTCACCTCCCACTACAGACAACTCTAGTCTTTCACTTTTCCCCTGTAAATCAAGAGCACGCGCAAAGTCAATTCGTATAATAGTTGTTCCTGCGCCACTGTCTATAAAAACATTGCCTTCTCTGATTCTACCCTAAGTACCCTTACTGTCACGAAATTGGACTCTTACTACAGGTAAAATATCATCTTCGTTGGAGGATCAACGTGGAGCAAATGATGGTGAGTCCTGGTACATCCGTTCTTGTCACATGTCCGCTTTGACCTACACTCGCGAGTTACATGGCCACGGTTTAAACACCCGTAACAAAGTCTACGCTCCTTGACAACTTTCAAACGGTCAGAAACGGACGAGTCTGAAAATGTAGGACACTCAGATACGCGGTGAGATGCCTCGCAGATGTAGCATTTCAACTTCTTCTCTTGAGCAACGTAAACTCCCCTCTTCTGATTACCAGGATTACGGTGATGATCTCCCTTCTCCTGTGACCTATCGCAAGCAAGGTCTCCAAAGTCTGGATCAAAGTCAGCTTTCACTTGTTGGCGCAAAAAACTGGATATATGCGACAGACCCGGTGTTTGTCCACGGTCACGAATCGTGGCGACTGTGCCTTTCCACTTGTGGATCAGACGATCTGGTAAGCGCTTTACCACTTGTCGCAAATTTTCAGAAGCATCTGCATCTGCGAAGTAATTCAGGCGGTGTAGGGTTGCAAGTGAATTGATGATATCGAGCGAGAGATCGCGAAGGCCTCTCCGGTCATTCGTTGCAATTTTGGAGCCCTTCAAGAGCTTGTTTACACAAGCGCGCGCTACAATACCTCTCTGGCCAAATTGCTCTTTGATGGTTTTTAGAGCAGTAGCATACATAATACCCCTCGAACCCTGGCCAGAAGTTGCGCGTTTGGCATCCCCGCATAAATGCATGTGTAGCTGCGCCATGCGTAGATCATCTGTGAGGAAAGATTTGTTGTGTATGTGGATTTTGAAACAGTCGATGAAATCGACATATTCGAGGGGGTTCCCATTGAACGTTTTTAGCTTCAAGGTGCGGATATCCCACTCCGCCTCCAACTTATACACGGCATTAGCCACGGTCATATCGTTACCAATGGCAACAGGGTTACCTGGGAGGACAGTCCCTAAATTAAATCAACGAATTAATCCATGAATCAAAGGAAATAGGCCTATCACTAATATTTAACTGTTCATCCAGGCTTATGTGTTGGACTAGATACATATTCAACTGTCCCTACTGAATCACTACTAGGGGTCAGACTTCCAAAGTTTATGACTGGAATTTCATGGTTACCATGGTTACCAACTGCCATGGCACTGAAACGATCAGTCTCTGCATTAGAACGAGTCAAGACAGGATGTTCAGCAACAAGAATGTCCGTGGTGACAGGAATGCTAGAATGTTCAACAGGAATGTCCTTGGTAACAGTCCCATTTACCACATTCTTCGAATGAGCTCCTCCATCAACGACAGTCTTACCATCACCTGATCCAGCATCACTGACACCAGTGACTCCTCCATCCCCAGCGACAGTCTTACTCTCACTCTAGCTAACATCACTAACACCAGTGGCTCCTCTGTAGTGACCATCTGTACCATGACCTTCAGTAGCCATAGGCTGGGCAGCTAGGGTTGCGAGATAGGCCTCAGCCTTTTTCTTTCCGCCTCCCAACTTTTTTGACGGGGAGCGTCCACACCTGGGAAGATAAACAGTTCGGCATTGACTGTTGACACGTCAGCAAAGTCCTTCCGAAGGACGACCAGTTGCTTCTCTAGGTGTGCCCTAGAAATGCTATTATCATCCATCTTATATGAAAGTCTGTTGATAACTCGTGTCAACTTTCCACGTATCATCTTGCGATTAGACCGCAGGAGCTCCTCCTGGTCCGTCATCTTCTTGACGATTTCTTCTTCATCCATCATATCATCTAATCAATTCATCCAATGCCTTAAGAAGTTTGTGACGAATGGAATGACACCAGATTAACTTCAGGAGTAATCTCCTAATATTATTAAAGATATATTCTGTAATAACAATAACAGACAATTTAAAATGTGATACATAATAAGTACCTTGGCAGAACAAATATGCTGTATAGGCCTACTATCTATGTATACATATCTAAATTCGTCTCTGAAATAATCCTAAATCGAATCTAACTGATAATGACCGTACAATGTTTTGATACGACGCCCTATTTGTAATACACGATGATGAGCGGGCCCCTTAGAACAAGCAACGGATTTAGTATAATGCACATATTGAAAAAATACAGCAAATTGCACAGGTGACAACCATTAAACCCGAAATGCACCATAATAAAATGTCATAATGCAAACATGCATACATTTGCTATACTCATTTCAGATGGAAAACGTATAGTACACTAATCCAAACAAAACGTGCATTGCGTGCACCAACAAGTTGAGTTACCTGAAGCAGTGAAGGGTGAAGTGAAGCCTGACGATAAACATAATTAATGGCACATAAGTTGCCCAAAAATGAATCCGGTCGGAATATGAACGACTTGACTCGTCCTGAGAACAATATATACATATCTATATATTGTTCTCAGGACTCGTCTGCATCCGATCCCGAAAACACAAGCGCAGCTAGCATCACTGGTTACTTGGTTACAGCTACATCCCATGCGCGACACTACCGCCAGCTAACGGCAACGAAATTTTTATTAACAGTTTATCGATCTATTCAAAACACCGTTAAATTAAGCTTATGTGCGGATGAGGAACAGTGAGATGAAGCCAAAGCTTGCTGCCTACTTGCGCTAGCTTCGTGCTGGGCATATCTTTATGTAGAATATCAATATACGTAATCTGTGTTTTCAGGCATCTACTGCGCGAACCCATGTCTGCCGCGCGCGCGCGTGCGTGCGTGCGTGTGGTGTATGTGTGTGTGCGCGC
>NW_014577264.1:357061-362714 GCF_000485595.1 Priapulus caudatus | reverse complement strand
CTACTACTACTACTACTACTACTACTACTACTACTACTACTACTACTACTACTACTACTACTACTACTACATTATTAGTATTAAATGTACGTATGCGCTCGTACCGATTGACTCAATCACGAGAATTAGACCACTACTTTTTTATTGTACGCAGAAATAATAATGAGTGAATATTGTATAGTAATATCTGTACAATCTATACACAACAGGATTAATTATTATTGACACACATTTCTGATACTATTATGCATAAAACACATCCCCATGTGAAATCTGTATTTACATGCCTACACAATACCACCAGAAATACTCACTAGATCACTCTCATGATAATCTAGACAACCATTTTAACTATTTGTTAAGTTATGTTTTCCGTTGCCACGAGTACACCCCTATTTATGTGCAACAACAAATGGTTGAACACTGCAAAATTCTAGAATACGAACGAGTTCAGTAAATGCATTCATACTATGTTATTATATAGGGCAAGCGATTGCCCTGTCATATAGCTGCCAATTTAACGACGCAATATATATACTCGTTTGAGCTATGGCGAGGAAATTCACTTGCTCCTGAAACTATTTTAGCTCCATACCCAATAAAATATTTTACCCATAAATATTTGCAACAATATGAAATGTGAAATATTGCAATATATACAATACTGCAGTTCTGGAATTGTTAGTGGATATCGATTAAAAAATTACCATGATTCAAAGTGCATCAATTGTTACGATCACATGGATACGATAACTATCATTCTATTTCGTTGATAATTACTGAAAATTTGTTAGACATTGAAACGAGCTATTATTAGTAGCTATTGCGACTCTCGTCGGTCTGCTGTTAAGGAAGCTTTATCACAAGAAGTCATTTATGACTAAATTTTCTGTTCCAGTAACAAAAACTGTTTAACGAAATAGCATGATAAGTTATTATTGACATACCCAATAAAAGTGAATTACTGGTGAGTACAAAATATCATACATCCAAAATAGAAAGTTTCTTGCAATTGTATAGAAACACTAGAAAACAAGTGGCAACAGACACATGGCTCTACGTGCACCGGTGTACAAGCATTTGTGAATATCTCAATTTATTAAAAATAATGCAACTGAATCTTTAACTGACGATTCTACATTTCTGACATGTACATTCTGTTCATTAGAATTCTGTGGAGGATAATCAACAGCATGCTAGTGGAAAATGACCAACGCAATTTTAATTACTATGTGTATATTTTTGCTACATTTTGAAATCCAAACATTGACTAGTTCGAACAAATGTAATCAGCTAAGAAAGATATTCGACACTCATTATTTAGCTTTTCTGATAATGTACGCGCACATAATTCATTAATAAAAAATTCATATCCATACAATTATCATTTATGATTAATATCAGATGTGCATAACAGCAATTCGTTATTGTTCAGTTCTCTTAATATAACTCGAAGCCACGTCCAGCATTCATTGTATGTAATCACTTCGACCGGAACGTCACATTACCTTTTCACATTTCCGCTGTGCCGCTGTTGGCGCCTTTTTTCCCGCGAAACGGTAGCGTAACAGTGACTTCCACGTCCTTGCGAGCATCGCAGCACTCTTCTGTGGTGACCTGCCAAACTAGATCCCCGTCGGCGGGCTCCGATTCCTGTTCAATCTGCTCAGCAGAATCTGCCGAAGGACCTCCGTCGATTGTATGTGGTGCTAGCTTGACGTTCGCGCTTGCCTCCTTTAGCTCTTGATCTACGTTAGCGTTTTGCCCCGTAGTTGCAGAGGCACGTCGAGGACGGGGAGCTGCTGTGGGTCTGTCTTGCGACCAGCTCCTGTTGCCCACCTCTGGTGTCAGGCTTCTCCGAGTCTTGCCAAGCCGCTTCTTGCGTACATTAGCGACCACTGAATAACACTCATTGGCTACGGTCTTCGCCTCCGTCTGCATGCTCAGCCTCGGTTTCGTCACATCTCTGGTTTTCGCGGCACTGCTGCTCGTGGCCACATCAGTGTCTGTTAGGTCGTCCCTGTGTTTGCCGTGGATGATTGCGTGGCCAGACGACGTGCTGTTTTCGTCTTCTGGCCGGTCACCTCCCGCCACAGGGCTAGGTTCAGCAGGCTCTGAAATACGATTTTTAAAATTACTATATACAGCTTTCTAGAATTATAAATAACAAGTGAAATTTCATGTAATAGACATGATTGAGCAACTGGACACACGCACGCACACACATATATATACTTCATAATATATATAAATTCATAATTATTATTATTAATCATCCACGTATATTTTAACGTTTTAATTGTAATTAAATGGTGCCTTGTGAAGTTTAGCAGTGAAAATGGTTCATTTCCGTGAAGTCGCATATGAATAAATATGTCCGTCCATTTGCGACTTCACGCCGGGAAGCAGCTGTATTCATTATTTGTATTATAATCAGGGGCCCATTACCAGAAACAAAATTAGTCTTAACATTAGCATTAACTTTACGATGTTTCTGACAACGGTTCTCTTGCTACCTAAATTTCATTCAAACTAAATCTAACTACTCTTAGTGCTAACATGCATCTTTATTATATACCGTGCGCAAATCAATCTTACACTACAGCTTACGGTATGACGGTTTGTAGCTTCACAACCCGTGAAGCTATAAACACCTACTTTTCCTGTACTACACGGCCAGCAGTTATAGAGTATCTATCTCTAATCAGAAATGAATACAAACAAAACTGTTTTATTAAGTCCTGATGTAATCATTATGACAAGTGTGCATCAGCTACGCCGGCACACGCCGGACATGGTTACTTGAAAACTAAAAGAGCATACTAATGATCTATAATTAGGTTCATGAAAATGTGTTTCCTACTAGGCACAAGAGTTGGTGTACACGATTTCACGGGTATGAATCTTTGCTGGTCTACAGTGTCACAGTTAGACCAGCAAAAGTTTAAATTCGTAAAATCGTGTACACGGGTTCTTGTCGCTAATTTTATACGCGTGTACTAAATCATGATAGTGCATATGCTTTACTGCGTATTAAAATGACATATGTCAAAGTAAAAGTGAAAGTAAAACAGGTAATCATATTAAGCGCTGTATAGAGCGACGAGTAGTCATATTATTACTAATAATTAAAGCGGGGCCGGAGAACATAACAACGATTGATTGTCTCGTTATATAGCAAGGCGTATGGATATCAGAATTATATATTATCAGGAGTAGATAATAGAAGATATTCTATTAGACCTATTATATTAGATTATATTATTCTAGAATATCTTCTATTATCTACTCCTGATATTATAGTGATACGTATACGCCGATGTATGCACCGTGGAATTCATAATGATATGATTCTAACAGATTTTTGATAAATCTAAGTATGTATTACTAGGATGGAACCATTGAATGTTTTATTAAGTAAAATATGCCAGTCTTGGTTGACTACAGAACAACGTTAGAGTGATGAAGCTGAAGATTGCAAGCTAACCGAAATTGCACTGGAAATTATTCGTGAAGCATGCAAGCAAGATTTAACGTATATTTCGTGTTAAAAGCATATTGAAATAAAATTCAAGTTTCTATATAGGTGCAACCAAATCGTAAGCTACAGTTTGTGTGACTCAAGGCTGATTCAAAGTCGATAACATGTGGTAACATGTGCTCCCAATACTGGAAGGCGAACTTCGAATCAAGAAACTTTTTACGGTGACCGGGTTTTTGTATTTTTCGAACTGTGACAAGTGGTGACACACATGGCTCTCACAGTACGTGCTCGCTTAGTGGAGTCACGGGTGCAGTATATGGACGCTTACGCAAATAATTGCCACAATACCCAGTACCATAAAAAAACTCTTGGAGACTTAAAACACAAACAGATCGCATGCTTGGGCAAACCAATGATATAAGGATTCCTACTTTGAATCGCTATGGATTATATATTCTGCATATCATTGAATGGTTTGTAAGTAAAATCCAGGTATTGGGAGATGGCAGGCAGAGTTATTCCATTCCAGTTACCTTCTCCTTCCACATATATTAGATGTTGAGGATGACAGTTCTGCACCCTCACCAGAACTCCACAAGCGCTGTGACACAAAGCAATGACAAGACACTCAATGCTCACTCAAGTTTTAATCACTCCTCGATTGGAACAAAGAACTACCCCCATTGATGAGTTAATTGTAGACAGTTTGATTACAGTTGGCTTACTGTTGGAATGATGCTAAGGATTTACGGTCAAGAAATCCGCCACCTAATATCCTTGATGAATCATCTCAGAGGACACGTTATTCGTTCACCTGGATGATTGCATGGTTAACCTCCTACGCCAGTGTTTCATGCTATCTCAAACTCTTTGGCTATCAAATTAACTCATGAATGGAACATCAAAAATATCAATGTCAGAATATACCACACCAGGGACTTGTGTTTATGAGATTGTGTAAGTACGGTATAAAATACTTCTTGATATGCTGCACCTATACACCTTGTTCCTGTACTTTTTCTCGCGTACTTTAGCGTTCTCGCGTACTCGCGTACTCTCGCGTATTTTAGTAATTCCTATATTACTTAGGCCACAATTAAAAAAATCTTTGTTTGCCCTCACTCGATCCAGGCTGAAAAGTTTTGGTAGGTAGGTAGGCTTTTTTGAAGCGGGTCTTTTTACTAATTCAGCATGGTGTCTACATGCTCGGGTGTGCTTGTGTGGAGATACCTTTTATGTTGAATGTTTGTTATGCTTGGTACATATAATGTATTGCCTACAGATTTATATCATGTACAGTGATACAATTTGTGAAAAAAAAGAATGGGAAAGATCAATAAATTGTCTTGAGTCTGCCCGTTTTTGGCGGGTCGGTCGGGTGAGGGCAAACAAACAATATTTTTATTATGGCCTTAGGTATCTATATATACTTAGTTTCAGTGTACCGATTTAAGACATTCAAAATAAAACTATCGATATTTCTTGTGCGCAAGATGTGACAGCTGCTTAAACTTTGATACAACCTACCAGAACCATGTTGCTGTTTACTAGCTATGAAGCAGCTGCTTATTATAGTCCTTTTCTAAAAATTTGTTCACTTTTGGCTGCGTGATGTGTAAAACAAATACGGGCTGAGTGTAGCTAATGCTAGCTAGCTTATGCTCTTTTATATAGCCTCAGTTAATCAACTAAGGTAATTGCTGTGGGCCTGACACTGACCTACGTGTGTTTAATTTACCTCTACGTGTGCCTGCAGCTTTGGGTGTCGCAGAGTCTACATCAGAGAGGGCATCCTGGAAATCTCGGTCCGAGTCTGTTGTACTGTCAGGACTACGTATCTGCTGAGTGGTTGGCACCGATTCATCTGCAATGTCTAAAATGGCAGAGAATAGCTTAATCTTTAAAACAATATTTATTACCAAATATGACTGATAAGAAAGAGAGGGTGAGGGACGAAAGCGCGAGAGCGAGCGAGCGAGCGAGAGAAAGAGAGAGAGAGAGAGAGAGAGAGAGAGAGAGAGAGAGAGCGAAAGAGAGAGCGAAAGAGAGAGCGTGAGAGAGAGAGTGAGAGAGAGAGAGAGAAAGAGAGAAAGAGAGAGAGAAAGAGAGAGCGTGAGAGAGAGAGTGAGAGAGAGAGAGAGAGAGAGCGAAAGAGAGAGAGAAAGAGAG
>NW_014577264.1:339007-353624 GCF_000485595.1 Priapulus caudatus | reverse complement strand
AAGAGATGGTGATCTTGATACATTCTTTGAACATGAGTGTCATGGGTGGCCACCAGCATTGGCTGAAGATATAAATACCTTTTGCCGTGTTTGGAAGCTTTGGCGCCACGTCCTCGTGATATGCCAAAAGAAGAAGTTAGCATTTTCGATGGGGCTGCCTTAGTCCACCAGTTGGAGCCTACGAAGTGCAACAGTGTGGTCAGGACATTTGGTGACTATGCACAGAAACAGTTCCTTCCGTACATTGCCCGAAAGAGGAGTCTGTTATGCGTGTTGATCTAGTGTGGGACACCTACAGAACGGACAGTCTCAAAGGAAGCACCAGGCTTGGTCGTGGCACTGGCATACCACTCCATGTGACTGAACAGACATCCGTACCACGAAACTGGAGCAGCTTCCTTCGTGTAGATTCCAACAAAAAGACACTATTCAGTTTCCTTGCAGATGCTCTGCAAACGATGGCTGTTCCAGAAGGAAAAATGCTTCTAACGACCAATGAAGAAGAGGTTAAATCAAAGCCCCATTCTGATGTTTCTCAAATTGAACCATGTATACGCATGAAGAGGCTGATTCACGCATGTTGCTACATGCTTGGCATGCATATCAGCGGGGGCACAGAAGTATAGTAATTCATGCAACGGACACGGATGTGGTTGTGTTGGCGATCGCGATGGCAAGCGTTATGGACGGCTGTGCAATGTGGTTGGCATTTGGACATGGAAACAATTTCAGGCACATTGCTGCTCACACTATTGCAACTCACATTAGCCCTGAACGCTCATGGGGCCTTTTGTTCCTGCACGCTGTTTCCGGATGCGATACTGTTTCTGTCATATCTGGGATTGGCAAAAGGACCGCGTGGAACATATGGAATTCCATGCCTAACTTGAAGAAGGCCTTCAATCATCTCTCACATGCACCAGCTGAAGTAACAAATGATGACATGAACAACATAAAGAGGTTCTTCGTTGTTCTGTACAGTAGAACTTCGCCTCTGAAGAAAGTGAACAAAGCACGGAAGCAGCTGTTTGCTCAGGGAAATCGGCAATTGGAAAACATTCCACCGACAAAGGAGTCACTGCGTCAACATGTGAAGAGGGCAGTCTTTCAGGCTGGTCACATCTGGGAATAGTCTCAAATTGCAAACCCAGAGCTGCCTACACCTGCAGATTGGGGATGGGCGAAAAATGCTGATGATGGCTGGCGTCCAATTTGGACAATAATGGCAGAGTCGTCAAAGGGGTGCCGAGAGCTGATCAAGTGCAAATGTAAGAAACGGTGTGCTGGAAATTGCAAATGTTCCGCGGCTAATCTACCATGCACAGAACTGTGTTTTTGCTCCGGACAATGCTTCCCAGATGAGCAACAGGAGAAGTAAAATGTAGAGAGAGAAAGAGAGACAGAGAGAGTGAGAGAAAAAGAGCGCGAGAGTATGAGACAGTGTATGAGAGAGAGAAAGTGCGTGCGTGCGGTTATGCTTACACGTTTGCGTACATGTGTAAAACAGATAGACAGAGAAAGCGTGCGAGCGAAAAAGAGAGAGAGAAAGAGAAAGAGAGAGTCACGTCCACAATAAATAGCACTGTAAAGTTAACATTACCAAGCTTTTGTGGCATCGTGAGTGTGTCATTTGGATCGACCCCGACCATTTCAGCAACTGCTATGCTATTCGAGATTAGGCTGCTCGGTCTGCTACCAGGGGGCGTTTGCGTCGCCAGGAGCTCGTTGAGCTGCTTCACTCGCTGCACCATCATTTCGTGCTCCTGGTCTCTCTCTATCGTTATAGCCTGCAGAGAGATCCCAGCACTCGATACAATGCACTACGTGCGAAATTCCACTTGTCAAAGCTACCACGCATTTATGTTTGTGTTTGACGTGAAATGGCTCTGTTTGCCGCTTTTGCAATGCAAATTCCTGCAATAATTTATACCATTTCAATACCAGTATGACGTCTATTTCACAATATTCGTATTGCAATACTAAACCCACGAGTAATTGTGTAAGATTGGCGTTGATGGAGCTGGCAATTGCTAGCAAATGTTCACACGGGGGTGCTGCCATCCTGCGTGGCAACCGATCTTTCTCTGTAGATAGTGACTGCAATGTGCCGGATTCTGAATCGACTTGTGTAGTATCGCCACATTCTTCCTCCTTGCTTCTTAGTTTCTCTAGTTCAACTAAAGAGATAAATATTTATCCACTTCGCTGTACTAAACTGTCTCCTTTTGAACTCAAGGCATGTGGGAAATCAATGCCACTTACAGAGAATATTGAGAATCAGGAAAGGCTCCAACCCATATTTTATCAGTAGCACATAACTAGTTTAGGTGCTCTTGACGTTTATACTTAGACTAAGCATATACAGCAAACAATAATAATCCTGAAAGTAACTCATTTATGATAAATACATAATATACACATAATTTTTTTATAACAATTTATAATAATTAGTAAAAGCCCATAAGCTCGACATTGAAAACATATTCAGTCATATGAATCTTACTGGGATATACGAATTTGATACTAGCAGCTAGATAGAAGTAGTATAATGGAGTAACTCACTTTGCTGGTCCAGTGATGGCATATTGTCGTTCAATAGACTTGAAAGATTGTTGGCTGAAAACAAAATGTGTGCCATAGGTATAGCTATAGGTTGCAACCGATCCAATGTCAAGTAAATTCCATTCAATAGTAATATATAAATGAAATTAACATTGACTCAGAATTCAGATGTGAAACGCACCTTGCTGAATTGCGGCTAGTAGCAGTTCCCTAGAATTCTTGCTTTCATCCATTTTCTCTTCCTGCTGCGAAGGCTAGATAAAAAATGTAGAAATATATTTTAACTTTAAAGGTGCGTTCACACTGGCGGGAATTAGTGGGATGCAAATCTCGGTTTTTGCATCCCGCTCGAAATACCGAGATTTTTACAAGTGTGAACGCAAATATCTCACTAAATCGCGCTCCAAATAGCGCGTTCCAAATCGCACTTCCGACTGCGCTATTTGGAATTAGTGCGATTATTTGCACCGCGGCGTGTTATCCCGCAGGGCGATTAGCGAGATATTTCCGCATGTGTGAACAACGACACAATTATCTCACTATTATCTCCGCTATTAGCGGGATGAGCATCGCGGTTTTTCTTGTGTGTGAACACGCCTATAGTTTGCTATCTTCGGTTACCATCTCGGGGGGGGGGGCACTCCATATATATTGCATGGTAGGTATGTGCCGCGGGAGAGACCCTCATTTTCAACCCTAAACTTCTGTTCCAGTGCATCGCATTATTAAGAATATCTCGTTCCAGAGCATTACAAGTTTAGTTACCATGCAGATCTTACATTTTAGCCGTTCCGGAGACCCTAGTTTTTAACATTTCCGTTCCAGTGCATCGTACTTCAGAATACGTTGAAGCCGGGCCGTGAAGGCATGCATGCAACGCATGCGCATATGGATAGAAAGATGGTTAGCTGCTGCTGCTGTTCTTGTTTATTTACATCCAATGATGAACTCCAAAGCCAGTTCCAGAGCATCCCACATGCAACAAACATTAGTTCCAGAGACCCCCATTTTCAGGTCGGAGTTAGTTCCAGAGCCCCCCCATTTTGCCTTCGCAGTGGCACATACCTCCCATAATGTGGGGGCCGAGTGCCCCTCCCCCCCCCCGAGGTTATCATCAACTACTAACTCTATCAATATACTGTAACGCAGAATATTTAACATATGATAGCAAATGTAAACGTAATCACTATGAATCCAGACTAAATGCAATGAAAACCATGTTTACAGACACGCGCTTGATCTAAAATAACCTTATGAATTTATCCCAAATGCTTTATTTTGAGCAAGCGGTCTGAAAACATGACAATAACTCCTCGGTACTTGGGTTAATTCAGCCCATAGTAGAATTTTCCGTTATTTAGGTACGTCTTGCATATTCATCAGTTATTGTTTATAGATTTGCGAAGTATCAGGGACAACATACGTTAGCAGTGCTTGGAAAGTCTTCCACAGATAGGTTCAGCAGGTTTCCTATGATTCTGTTCTTGTCATCTAATGCCGTCCTTACGATGTAGTCCCTTTCTTGAAGCTGCGCTATAAAAACATTACGATGCCACATTTGTATTACTGGACAGAATAGTATCAATTTATAAAAGTCCCCAGTGCTGTTGGCTGTATTTTTACATATACTATTGCCCAAAGCAACAATAAACTGTGTTTTGGGCATAAAAAAAAACTTTCATGTAAGCAATCTGCTAGTAACTTATTACTTGTAAGGTACGTGCGTGAAATATGGTCCTTTTGACACAAGGGCTTTGATATAATTGGTTGATACATTGATACGCATATTGAAGACCATGCATCTGCTATCAAATGTGGAAAAAGACTGTAATCTATCTTTTTATTAGGTATTTTGGTGCTTGTACCTAATATTTGTTGATTGGGTTGATTTTTAAAGAATCGTGTAAGGTTAACTTGATGTATACATACCAAGAGGAGTGACGACACGCTCTGCGCTTTCCACCACGTGATGTGTGACACTGACCTCTGTCGGACTAACCAATACTGGCGGCTGTATGATTTCATATCTCATCTTAATATCCTCTTCCTCCTCTTCCTCATCATCTTCGTCCTTATTTTCATCTTCTGCTTCAGCGTCATCGTCACTTTCAATGGTATTAGCTGTTAGAGTGTCATCCCTAAAAAGGGGTATTTACAAACGGGCTATCACTTGTTTTCCTTATGTTATGTTGGAAATGTACGTACCATAAATAAAAACGGGCAATGTCATTGCAACAGATGATGAACAATATCTCTAGACTGGGCTCGGTCGCAATATGAGTTAATAGTTTAGTATATAGTTATAGTTAAATAGTGCACTCAAGCTAAAACTCATGTGTAATTGGTGTGAAGCTTCTTATCTACTTCAGTACATAATAATAACTCACGGAGGCAACATTTTAGGTACCGTAGTATAACTATCAAGGTACATTTTTAGATTCTCCTAAGGTATTACCTAAATTAAATTAATCGGTATTTTTGCGTCACAAGATGGCGGTTCACATCAGTCTCCCATCAAAAATACTCACTCATTTAGTGCATTCTCTTCCTCAACTACTTCCTCTTCCTCTTCCTCTTCCTCTGGCACCTCCATCTCTTCCATCTCCTCCATATCTGGCTTTCCCCCATCCTCCTCCATGGCAGGAGGTGGGTTGGTAGGTAATGGAGGCCGGTATGCCGTTGCCTTGTAGGCTTCCGATGAGTCTGTGATAGCCTGCAGCCACCGTTTCCTCTCAGCTGGTGTGTGTGCAACCAGCTCATAGAACTGTGGACCCGTTCGACTGCTGGTGAAGATTAGGAATGCTCGCTTATCTGAAACATCGCATACTTGTAACTATAAGGCATGTGAATACGTCACGCATCTCAGGCGAACAAATTATGGCAATCGAGGACTACATTATATAACGTATTATGCGATTATCCGTCAGTGAACGGAACTGGGGACATTAGTGCTGCCCTAACAAAATAATTTACATCAAGACGAAAAACATTTAAGCGTATTAGCAATCCGTACATTTGTTACTAATTGTTTATTCGTCTATGGGAAGAGTTCTAAGGCGAACACTGGTAAAGTTACGGCATGTCCATGGCTAGTAGATTTGCTATCTCTGGTCTAGTATAAACTAGTAGTATCACTTAAAAGTGGGGTACCCCTGCACGTCGCACTTACAACCGTACAACTGTAACAGGAAGTGCTTTAAATGACGGTGTTCTAATGAGAGCCATGCTTAAATTTCCTAGCAGTTTTCCGAATGGTGCGATCTAAGACGCCACTTTGAATTGCTACATATGCGATTTACGCTATTATTATTCTCCCTACCCGTCGCGACATTCCTGGTGAACATGAACTCGCCCAGCCTGATGACTGGGCAGTGCGTGTACTTCGACTCGTCCTTGCCGGGCACGATGTTGATGTTGCGGCACTTCAGCACAAATTTATCGTCTGCTTTCTGCATGAGCACGAGCAGGTCGTTGAGCAGCACGGCGTGGATCGTAATCGACTTGTGTGTCGTCAACCGCCAGACGAGGTCCCCATTGTGCATCAGCGTGTGCTTGGTCAGGTCCATGTTCTAAGATTCAAGTAGATTCGTATCATGGATACTAGCCGCAGAACCCGGCCAGCCTGATCGGGTTGGGTTGGATGTATATGGGTCTAGGGCGGTAGTCACTGAAGGGAATAATTCCGCCGCAGTATATCGTGTCGGCATAAAATCGGTAAACCACGCCACTAAAAACCTAAAACCTGAAGCTAACATATTTTCCGCGTAACTTGTCTGTGACGAAAACCGGACACGTTTGGCGCAGCAAAGTTCCACAAGCGTGTGCGCGGGGCATAACTGAGATCATTACGCGTCCCATTACAGCGCATAAGGAACTTATAATGTAGATAAGTAGCGCCTTAAGTAAGTACCGTATGTAGATAAGTAGGCTTAAGTAGTACGGCTATGTTAGATAACGAGATTAAGTTTAACAATGTCATCCGATTATCATTGACAGCGGAGCTACTGTGGGGGCTAGGGGCCTACTGGTCGATGGCGGGCATGATGTCATGGCGGCAAAGGCGGGCATCGCGGGACGTGGTGAGGCGCTAGCCTTAGCGTTGTTGATTGATAGGGTTGTAGTATCTAATAGAATGGCGCCCCTGGGGCAGGTATGTAAATGTTAGATTATTATGTATGTAGTTCTCCCAAACACTAGAAAATCCGCCGCGTACGCCTCTCTGGCTGTGCAAGCGCACTCAGGCTCGTGCTTTTAAATAGACATACTTCTGGTGACGTCATCTAGCGCGCGCTTTCAGAAATTGCGGCTGCGAGCCATCGGCAACATGCACTGTGCGCAGGCCATTGGCGAGTGTTCGTACTTTTGGGATATAAATTTCATTTGTTTCTGAAAGTTCGTGAACGTTCCATTCCAAAAACCAACTAAAACCAGAACGACATTATGGCGCATGTAAATTGTCTGTGACGGAAACGACCCGGTTCAATGGCCCTATAACTAATATCTACGCACGCGACACGTTATCACAGAAAAACGGCCCTAGAACTAGGCTTAGATACAATATCTGCAGAAAAATGGGCCTTAAAATATCCTTCCGAAATATCTCGCAAAATCTCATAAATATCTGCCATTTTTTTCTAAATATCCCCAAATTTTTCTAAATATCTCGTAATTTCAACGTAATGTCTTTTAAAGCATATTTATTTTGTGCGAAAAAATCGCAATACAGAATTATATTTATAAAAATTCATAAAAAAAATTGAATATAATATAAATTAAAAAAATTTATAGGCAGAAATAAACCACTCATTCCTTATGCAAATCCTAATATTTGAGAAAATTGTGTTTTATGCTTGCATAAATATTAAGGAATTTTTTCTACATATCCAGATTTTTCTAAAATATCCACCGAAAACTTCTAAAGTATCTAAAAAGATTATCGGGATATTTGTATCTAAGGCCTTACTACGAAACTTATAATATAGATTTGTTACGCGAGTACTGATCGGCGATGCTAACTATTTATAGGTACTTATGTGGGTCAATCCTGGGAAAACCCGGTATGCATAAAGAATAGGCATGTCACTTATCATTTATATGAGTTGGTCAAGCATTTGCGAATTAATGAAGCGAGCACGAAGAGTCTTCATAGGACCAATGTAATGAAGCAACAGCGGTCGTAAGCCAACAATCGACACTGTAGCCTATTCCTTGCCCTACTTCGCTATTAGTGGGGCAGATATGTGAAAAAAATGTTGACATCTGCAGAGAAGGGTGAAATTTTGTTATACAGGAGTGATTTTAAGCGGCCTGATTTCAAAATTGGCCGGATCCAAGAGATTCTGACCAGAATGATGCACCGCCATCTTGAATTCCAATATGGCCAAGCCACTGACAAAACATTGAACATTACTATCTTGGGTTCTAAATGAACATGTGGCGCTTATATTTGGTACACAAGAGCGAATTTTGAACATGCTAAGTTCAATATATGGATGAATTTGAGCTGTCTGAACAAACCATATGGCAGCCAATTTTTGGATTCAATATGGGCACTATGTACGAAACATTGAACATTACTATCTTGGCTTCATAAAATGACTTGGGGCGGGCGCTGAATTTGGTACACAAGAGCATCTTTGACATGCTGACTTCAATAATGGATTTGATCTTTGACATGTCTGGTCAAACATATGGCAGCCATCTTAAATTCGCAGTATGGCGCGACATGACGAAATGTTGAACAATACTTATCTCCTACAACACGCGCGCACACACACGCAACGACACACGCTCGCGCACACACAACATACACGCAGCCTACGGGCACACACATATGCGGCGCACACACCAACGCGCACACCACACGCACGACACGTCGCGGGGACACACACACATACAGTACGCAGCATAAGATTCCCTTGGGCATTCATAAGATCAAGCAACGGGAGGCCCAACATACAGCGCTGTAATGTGGAGACCCTTAAAACGGCGATCATTCCGTGGATGTTTGCCATGGACCATTACGCATTAGCCAGATGGTGGACAGCTGCATGTAATAGGACCTTCAGGAACTTCCCAAACGATTGCCGTGAATATCCATCGTGACTATGTCAGGTGAACTTTGTCAGCTCAAGAAGTCATCACACAAGTTTTCTGCTTTGGCACACGATCAGATACACGAACAGGCAGACGCTATAGTGAAAGGTTGATTGGTGGAGTTATTGGAATATACCGAGAATGAAGGGGCTCTCGGCCGGTGGAGTGGTGGCTGTGCAGGAATAGCGGTGAGTGGTGTGGTATGTGTATGGGAGGAGTAAGTCTACCGAGGAGGAAGGATCATGAGATAGACGGGATGTATGACGGGGGGTGAGAGGCTGATTGGGTAAGGAGTAATGGGGGAATTGTGACCGAGTTGAGTAGCGATCGAGGTAGACCGGACGGGGGCGGGTAGCAGAATCCTGAGTGACAAAGACAGTTCAAAGACAGTGGCTAAACTGATGTCCGCCACCACGAACATTGTTTAGCTGTCCCGAATATTCGTTTGCGTCAGATCTCAATAAATGACAGATCAGTTCATTTGCAAAACTGGAAAACCCGTTCGCGAAGACAGTAAGACCTTATGTGCTTGACAATCCACAGTCATCATGCTGATGAAGTAATAGCGCACAGTGCGATCCGTGAGACAGCTGGCAAAACTACGATATGACAGATTTGTGGAGCAGGCGAATCAAGGATGCCTTCCGTCAATTTCCTATGATACCGATTTCAAAGAACAATCTGCCAACTGTTTCAAATCGAAGCAGAGAACACACAATGGAAAGTGCTTCAGGCGAAGATGTACACAGTATGCCAAGTAAATGTGGCGCTGTTCTCACGAATGTACATTTTTAGCCAAGCAGAGATGGTGATCTTGATACATTCTTTGACATGAGCTGTCATGGGTGCGCCACCAGCATTGGCTGAAAGATATAAATACCAGTTTTTGCGCCGTGTTGGAAGGCTTTGGCAGCCACGTCTCGTGATATGCAAAAGAAGAAGTTAGCATTTTCGATGGGGCTTGCCTTAGTCGCACCAGTTGAGCTACGAAGTGCACACAGTGTGGTCAGGACATTTGGTGACTATGCACAGAAACAGTTCGCTTCGCGTACATTTGCCCGAAAGAGGAGTCTGTTATGGCGTGTTGATTTAGTCGTGGGACAACCTACAGAACGGAAAAGTCTCAAAGGAAGCACCAGGCTTGTGTGAGCAACTGGCAATACCACTCATGTGACTGACAGACATCCGTACCACGAAACTGGAGCAGCTTCTCGTGTAGATTCGCAACAAAAAGACACTATTCAGTTTCTTTGCAGATGCCTGCAAACGATGGCTGTTCGCAGAAAGGAAAAATACTTCTAACAACCAATGAAGAAGATGTTAAATCAAAGCCCCATTCTGATGTTTCTAAAATTGAACCATGTACGCATGAAGAGGCTGATTCACGCATTGTGCTACATGCTTGGCATGCATATCAGCGGGGCACAGAAGTATAGTAATTCATGCAACGGACACGGATGTGGTTGTGTGGCGATCGCGATGGCAAGCGTTATGGACGGCTGTGCAATGTGGTTGGCATTTGGACATGGAACAATTTTCAGGCACATTGCTGCTCACACTATTGCAACTCTCATTAGCCCTGAACGCTCATGGGCCTTTTTGTTCCTGCAACGCTGTTCGGAGTGCGATACTGTTTCTGTCATATCTGGGATTGGCAAAAGGACGCGTGGAACACATATGGAATTCCATGCTAACTTGAAGAAGGCCTTCAATGCATTCTCACATGCACCAGCTGAAGTACAAAATGATGACATGAACAACATAGAGAGGTTCTTCGTTGTTCTGTACAGTAGAACTTCGCCTGTCTGAAGAAAGTGAACAAAGCACGGAAGCAGCTGTTTGCTCAGGAATATCGCAATTGGAAAACATTCCACCGACAGACAGGAGAGTCCTGCGCCAACATGTGAAGAGGGCAGTCTTTCAGGCTGGGCACATCTGGGACAGTCTCAAATTGCAAACCCAGAGCTGCCTACACTGCAGATTGGGATGGCGAAAAATGCTGATGATGGCTGGCGTCCAATTTGGACATAATGGCAGAGTCGTCAAAGGGTGCCGAGAGCTGATTAAGTGCAAATGTAAGAAAGCGGTGTGGCTGGAAATTGCAAATGTTCCGCGGCTAATCTACCATGCACAGAATGTGTTTTTGCTCCAGACATATGCTCCCCCAGATGAGCCAACAGGAGAAGTAAAATGAATGAAAACGTCTTGCGGCATGTTACAGCTTTCACATTGGCGAAGAAAACATTTTGGAATAGGCTTTTTGCTCTAATTAAACAATTAAACTCAGCATATAAAAAATTCCTGTGAGTTTTAAGTTTCAGTGCTTACGTAATTTAGAACCTAAGATTTTCAGCGATTTTGTCATGTCGGCGCATACTGGAGATTTAAGATGGCTGCCATATGGTTTGTCAGACATGTCAAAATCATCATTATTGAACTCAGCATGGCAAAATGCTCTTGTGTACCAAATTTCAGCGCCGCAGGTCATTTAGAACCCAAGATAGTAATGTTCCATGTTTCGTCATGTCGCCCATACTGGAATTCAAAATGGCTGCCATATGGTTTGTCAGACATGTCAATCAATCCATTATGGAACTCAGCATGGCAAAATGCTCTTGTGTACCAAATATAAGCTCCACATGTCATTTAGAACTCAAGATAGTAATGTTCAATTTTCTTCATGGGGCCATATTGGAATTCAAAATGGCTGCCATATGGTTTGTAGAACATTTCAAATTATTTATTATTAAACCCTGCATGCCGAAATCCCTTTGTGACTAAATTTCAGCGGCGACAGGTCATTTCAGAACCCAAGACAGTAATATTCAATGTTTCGTTATTGCGGCCATATTGGAATTCAAGATGGCGGCCGATCCAGTGGTCAGACTGCTTGGATCCGGCAATTTTCGAACTCAGCATGTCAAAATACCCCTGTATGCAAAATTTCACACTTTCTGCCGGATGTGAACATTTCGACCTATTTTTGTTACATATTTGCCCCACTATATGGAATAATGAAAAAGGCACGATGGCATTTGACAATATGGCGATTCACAGGCGATAAACTACAAGTTATCCAAAGTTCCACAATTAAAATTCCACAGCATATATACAGTAATACATCTTAACTAAATCAATGACACTGACCCTAAAATCCTTGCCCATCGGATGTCTGTCCATTGCAGAAGAGTCTAACTTCCGTTGAATCTCGGCGAGCCGTGTTTTGTACTCTGTATCTTTTACTGACTGATTAACGTGTGCCAATATCTTCTTACAAGCTTCTTGTGCCTTCCTTATCTTGGTATGCTCTTCGCTTGGATCTGCAAAATTGAGACAAAAATTAAAATCTGCAAACTGAACCACAGGCATGACAAAGCCTGATAACAGAGAAATAGAGACTTGTCCAATGTTGCTTGGTTGCCATGTAAATATCTCTTTCGTGCAGTAGAGATGTTACCTGCCTGCAACGCAGCCAACAGTCTTACTTGAATATAGTTAACGTTACTAGAAGGTGCGAATATACAAGGATTATTGTGAAACTACAGGTTAGATATTATTGCTGATAGGCAAAACGAACTCACGCATTGTATACTTGGCAATGTTGTCCAACAGTAGAGGGTATTTTGTAAGTCGCTGCATCCCTGTTGGTATGATGTCCTTTAATTGAAGCCTTCTGCACAGTGGGTTGCTCTCTGCTTCCTGCAGTGTGTGTTAAAATGGATTAACAAAGAAATTGAATAATTTGCCAAGCGAATTTTCGAATTTTCGAAATCCTTTTTACATATATACTGTTTCTATCCACTGTCATAGCTACATTATGTTAACGATATATAATCGCAAAATAATATATAATTGCAAATAAGATCGCAAAACGTACAGTATGTACATTTCGATACCACAACCTCACTCCAAACTTACCGCCAGGAATTGAGAAACTTTCTTGTCATTGCGGTGTTTGTACTTGAGCTGGTCAAGGGCCAGACACTGGTTGGCACAGAAAGTGGCGCATGCCTTTTTGAATCTCTCTCCGGCCTCGCCATCAAACTATACGAGAGGAGCAATTACAAGTTAGCGTCCGCTAGCTCGTATTACTTCTAATGTGGTCACCTAGGTATTAATTTATTTGCTATATTTAATGGAAATTGTGACAGTTATGTCTATGCCACGTACCCCCTTCCCATCTCTCTCACTTTCTCGCTCTCTCTCTCTCGCTCTTACTCTCTCTCCATCGCTCTTTCTTTCCTATCTCGCTCCACTCTCTCCTCTCGCCCCCATATCTATTGCTCTCTTTTCTCTCCATCGCCTCTCTCCCTCTTTTTACTTTTATCTTATGTCTGTGACTATTGAGCCTAATACTCATGGTCGGCTAGTTATAGTTGGAAAGATATGACAGGAGGGTGTGGTCGTTGTGCGCAGGAGGGTGTAAACGATTACACGATGCTAACGTTTTCAATACGTCATATTTTTACATCCTTTGACACTACCATTTAGAGAGGCAAAACGCGGTTTATTTATGCACGTCTATTCTAATCGCCGTATATACTGCTGTGAATGGGGGGGGGGGTTCGCCTACGGAAGGCAAACCATGCAAATGGTGCACCCTGGTGATTAAAACATCTTGACCAGTCTCGCCGTGTGTAGATTTTTTCAAGAATTGTCACACCTTTTTATTTATTAAAGAAGCGTGTAGATTTACACATCAAAAACGCAAGACGTTTTTCAAAAGCATAGTTAAAAAAACCGGCGTAAACTGATGTTTTTTGAAGCATCGTATGGAGGCGGATATTGTTATCGCTAGGGCGTCAGCTAGAGGGAGCGGTGACGAGTGAATGGCACGGCGAAGAGCTCAGTTGAGAGACATAAGGGAGTAGGCCTAATGACTATTTCAAGGCAAAACAATTATTGGTGTTAGTTAATGGTTACCGAGATAAATAAGGGTGGGCTACCAGAAATTCATGTTTGTTTCGGTTAATACCAAGTAAAACCAGCAAATTGTACACATATCTTAAGTAATATTCTTCTAAGAGAGTGGCTTTGCTCTGCTGTTCTACGATGAATGCGCGTATCCGCCGGTGTACACACTGTTGCTTTAACAGAAATAATATACTCACGAATAATAGCATCATATCCCCAATGTCCTCTACAATCGAACGATCCTTCTTCTTATTTTTCAATGCTGTATTTAAGGTACCTGATAATACATTATAGATTGTACGCGAGTATGATCGGCGATGATAACAGTTTATAGGTACTTAATGTGGGTCAATCCTGGGGAAAACCCGTATGCATAAAGAATAGCATGCACTTATCATTTATATGAGTGGTCAAGCATTTGGCAAATTATGAAGGGGAGCACGAAGAGTTTCATAGGACAATGTAATGAAAGCAACACGGTAGTAAACCAACAATCGACACTGTAGGCCTATTCCTTGCCCTACTTCCTATTAGTGGGGCAGATATGTGAAAAAAATGTTCACATCTGGCAGAAAGGGTGAAATTTTGTATACAGGAGTATTTTACGGCCCTGATTTCAAAAATTGCCGGATCCAAGAGATCTGACCAATGGATCAACCGCCATCTTGAATTCCAATATGGCCACCATGACAAAACATTGAACATTACTATCTTGGGTTCTAAATGACATGTGGCGCTTATATTTGGTACACAAGAGCATTTTGACATGCTAAGTTCAATAATGGATTGATTTGACATGTCTGACAAACCATATGGCAGCCATTTTGGATTCCAATATGGCCACTATGACGAAACATTGAACATTACTATCTTGGGTTCTAAATGACTTGCGGCGCTGAAATTTGGTACACAAGAGCATTTTGCCATGCTCAGTTCAATAATGGATTGATTTGACATGTCTGACAAACCATATGGCAGCCATTTTGAATTCCAATATGGTCGCCATGACGAAACATTAAACATTACTATCTTGGGTTCTAAATGA
>NW_014577264.1:333942-335452 GCF_000485595.1 Priapulus caudatus | reverse complement strand
GGCGTGGATCGTAATCGACTTGTGTGTCGTCAACCGCCAGACGAGGTCCCCATTGTGCATCAGCGTGTGCTTGGTCAGGTCCATGTTCTAAGATTCAAGTAGATTCGTATCATGGATACTAGCCCAGAACCCGGCCACTGGACGGGTGTTGGGTTGATGTAATGGGTCTAGGCGGTAGTCACTGAGGGAAAATTCCGCGCGTATATGGTGTCGGCATAAATCGGTAAACCAACGCCACTAAAAACGCTAAAACCTGAACAACATATCCGCGTAACTGTCTGTGACGAAACCGACACGTTGGCGCAGCAAGTTCCACAGCGTGTGCGGCGGGCATAACTGAGATCATACGCGTCACAAATACAGCCATAGGAACTTATAATGTAGATAAGTAGGCCTTAAGTAGTACCTATGTAGATAAGTAGGCCTTAAGTAGTACCTATGTAGATAAGTAGATAAGTTAACAATGTCATCCATTATCATTGACGACTGTGGGGCATAGGGCCTACTGTGTTCGGATGGCGGGCATGATGGCATGGCGGGCAAAGCGGGCATCGCGGGACGTGGTGAGGCCTAGCCTTAGCGTTGTTGATTGATAGGGTTGTAGTTATCTAATAGATGGCGCCCCTGGGCAGGTATGTATGTGTAGATTATTATGTATGTAGTCTCCCAAACACTAGAAAATCCCCGCGTACGCCTCTCTGGCTGTGCAAGCCTCGGCTCGTCTTTTAAATAGACAACTTCTGGTGACGTCATTAGCGCGCGCTTTCAGAATGCGCTGCGAGCCATCGCAACATGCACTGTGCGCAGCCATTGCGAAGTGTTCGTACTTTTGATATAAATTTCATTTGTTTCTGAAAGTTCGTGAACGTTCCATTCCAAAAACCACACTAAAACCAGAACGACATATCCATGTAATTGTCTGTGACGGAAACGACCCGGTTCAATGCCCTATAACTAATATCTACGCACACACGTTATCACAAAAAACGGCCCTACGAACTAGGCTTAGATACAAATATCTCGAAAAATGGCCTAAATATCCTTCCGAAATATCTCCAAAAAATCTCTAAATATCTCAATTTTTTTTCTAAATATCCCCAAATTTTTTCTAAATATCTCGGTAATTTCAACGTAATGTCTTTTAAACATATTTATTTTGTGCGAAAAAATCGCAATACAGAATTATATTTAATAAAATTCATAAAAAAAATTGAAATAATATAAATTAAAAAAATTTATACAGAAAAAGACAAACTCATTCTTACAAATCCTTAATATTTGAGAAAATTGTGTTTTATCTTCTAAATATTAAGGAATTTTTCTAAATATCCAGATTTTTCTAAATATCCCGAAAACTTCTAAATATCTAAAAAGATATCGGGATATTTGTATCTAAGCCTACTACGAACTTATAATATAGATTGTACGCGAGTATGATCGGCGATGATAACAGTTTATAGGTACTTAATGTGGGTCAATCCTGGGGAAAACCCGTATGCATAAAGAATAG
>NW_014577264.1:331747-332932 GCF_000485595.1 Priapulus caudatus | reverse complement strand
TGATTTGACATGTCTGTCAAACCATATGGCAGGCATTTTTAATTCCAAAATGGCCACCATGACGAGAAACATTGAACATTACTATCTTGGGTTCTAAATGACTTGCGGCGCTGAAATTTGGTACACAAGAGCATTTTGACATGCTGACTTCAATAATGGATTGATTTGACATGTCTGTCAAACCATATGGCAGCCATCTTAAATTCCAGTATGGCCGACATGACGAAATGTTGAACAATACTATCTACTACACACACGCGCGCACACACACGCACACACACGCTCGCGCACACACACATACACGCACACACGCACACACATACGCGCGCACACACGCACGCGCACACACACACGCACACACTCACACACACATACAGTACGCAAGCATAAGATTCACTTGGCATTCATAAGATCACAACGGGAGGCCAACTACACGCTGTATGTGGAGACCCTTACGGCGATCATTCCGTGGATGTTTGCCATGGACCATTACCATTATGCCAGATGGTGGACAGTGCATGTAATGGACCTTCAGGAACTTCCAAACGATTCCGTGGATATCCATCGTGAATTTGTCAAGGTGAACTTTGTCACTCAGAAGTCATCACACAAGTTTTCTGCTTTGGCACACGATCAGATACACGAACAGCAGAACGCTATAGTGAAAGGTGATGGTGGAGTTATTGGAATTACCGAGAATGAAGGGGCTCTTCGCCGGTGGATGGTGGCTGGTGCAGAAATAGCCAGAATCCTGAGTGACAAAGACAGTTTCAAAGACAGTGGCAAACTGATGTCCGCCACCACGAACAATTGTTTAGTGTCCAGAAATCGTTTGCGTCAGATCTCAATAATACAATCAGTTCATTTGAAAAACTGGAAAACCCGTTCGCGGAAGACAGTAAAGACCTGTATGTGCTTGACACCAAAGTCATCATGCCTGATGAAGTAATAGCCACAGTGCGATCCGTGGAGGACACTGGCAAAACACGATATGACAGATTTGTGGAGCAGCGAATCAAGGATCCTTCCGTCAATTTCTATGATACCATTTCAAAGAACAATCTGCCACTGTTCAAATCGAAGCCCAAGAACACACATGGAAAGTCTCAGGCGAAGATGAAAAGTAATGTGGCGCTGTTCTCACGAATGTACATTTCTTGCCAAGCAAGAGATGGTGATCTTGAT
>NW_014577264.1:320622-329582 GCF_000485595.1 Priapulus caudatus | reverse complement strand
TGGGTTTCTATCGCACTGTCATAGCTACATTATGTTAACGAATATATAATCGCAAATAATATAATAATTGCAAATAAAGCATCGGCAAAACGTACCAAGTATGTTACATTTCGATACCACAACCTCACTCCAAACTTACCCGCCAGGAATTGAGAAATTCTTGGTCATATGCCAGGTGTTTGCACTTGAGACTGTGCGTCAAGGCCAGACACATGGTCGTGGCACAGAAAGTGGCGCCATGCCTTTTTGAATCTCTCTCGCGCCTCGCCAATCAAACTATACGAGAGAAGCAATTACAAGGTTACTCCCGCTAGCTCGTATTACTTCTAATGTGGTCACCTAAGTATTAATTTTCTGGCTATATTTAATGGAACTTGGGACCAGTTTATGTCTATGCCACCCCCTTCCATCTCTCCCATCTCACTTTCTCGCTCTCTCTCTCTCGCTCTTACTCTCTCTCCATCGCTCTTTCTTTCCTATCTCGCTCCACTCTCTCTTCTCGCCCCCATATCTATTGCTCTCTTTTCTGCTCCTCGCCTCTCTCTCCTCTTTTTACTTTTATCTTATGTTCTGTGGGGGACTTATTGAGCCTAATACTCATGGTCGCTAGTTACAGTTGGAAAGATATGACAGGGAGGTTGGTCGTTGTGCGCAGGAGGAGTAAACGATTACACGATGCTAACGTTTTCAATACGTCATATTTTTACATCCTTTGACACTACCTTTTAGATGGAGGCAAAACGCGTTTATTTATGCACGTCTATTCTAATCGCCGTATATACTGCTGTGAATGGGGGAGGGGGTTCGCCTACGCGAAGGCGCAAACCATGCAAATGTGCACCCTGTGATTAAAACATCTTGACCAGTCTCGCCGTGTGTAGATTTTCTCAAGAACTGTCACACCTTTTTTTTATTAAAGAAGCGTGTAGATTTACACATCAAAAACGTCAAAGGCATAGTTAAAAAAAACCGGCGTAAACCTGATGTTTTTTGAAGCATCGTATGGAGGGGATATTGTTAGTCGCTAGGCGTCAGCTAGCTGGGAGCGGGTGACGAGTGAATGGCACGGCGAGAGCTCAGTGAGAGACATAAGGAGTAGGCCTAATGACTATTTCAAGGCAAAACAATTATTGGTGGTAGTTAATGGTTACCGAGATAAATACGGGTGGGCTACCAAAATTCATGTTTGTTTCGGTTAATACCAAGTAAAACCAGCAAATTGTACACATATCTTAAGTAATATTCTTCTAAGAGAGTGGCTTTGCTATGCTGCTTCTACAATGATGCGCGAATCGCCGGTGTACACACCTGTCTCTTAACAGAAATAAATACTTACGAATAATAGCATCATATCCCCAATGTCCTTTACAATCGAACGATCCTTCTTCTTATTTTTCAATGCTGTATTTAAGGTACCTGATAATACAGCATAAAAAAGAGGTACATATTCGATATGTGTGTGTGTGTGTGTTGTGTGTGTGTGTGTGTGTGTGTGTGTGTGTGTGTGTGTGTGTGTGTGTGTCGTGCGTGCTGTGTGTGGTGTGTGTGTGTGTGTGTGTGTGGTGTGTGTGTGTGTGTGTGTGTGTGTGTGTTCGTGTGTATGTGTGTCTGTGTGTCTGTGTGTTTGTGTGTTCTTGTGTGTTCTGTGTCGTGCGGTGTGTCGGTGTGTCTGTGTGTCGGTGTGTCTGTGTGTCTGTGTGTCGGTGTGTCGGTGTGTCTGTTGTGTCTGTGTGTCTGTGTGTCGGGTGTCGGTTGTTCTGTGTGTCGTTGTGTGTCGGTGTGTCGGTGTGTCGGTGTGTCGGTGTGTCGGTGTGTCGGTGCTTGGTCGTGTGTCGGTGTGTCGGTGTGTCGCGGTGTTGTCTGTGTGTCTGTGTGTCTGTGTGTCTGTGTGTCTGTGTGTGTCTGTGTGTGTCTGTGTGTGTGTGTGTGTGTGTGTGTGTGTGTGTTGTGTGTGTTGTATGTGTGTGTGTGTGTGTCTGTCTGTGTGTGTTGTTGGTTTGTGTGTGTGTTGGTGTGTGTGCCAAAGTTGTTGCCGCGCCGCGCTGCGCGTGCGTCGTGTTGCGTTGCGTGCGGGTCGTGTGTTGCGTCGCGTGCGTGCGTGCGTGCGTGCGTGCGCGCGCGCGTGTGTGTGTGTGTGTGTGCTAGGAAGTAGAATGAGCCTTAAATGTCGCATTTTACAGAAACGAACACAATAATAACATGCCAAATCGATTTCATACCTAACATAACATACCTAATCGATTTCACCAACTGTTATGTATTTAATGCACATTGACACAATGTTAATCAGACCAAATTATCACCTTGGAACATGTATGCAACACTTTTAAACAAACAAAAAACCACGTGCCGCTAGCATCTGCCGCGAAATATCAAAAAAATTGAAAACCCATTATTAATCTAATGAAGAAAAAGTAAAATCGTGATGATATAGTGACGTCACTTACCGTGAAGCTCTAGCATCTCCTCAAGGTTAGAGAAGAGAAGCTTTAGCAGGTCTGGTGTGACAATCTGCTCCCGCATCATCGGTCTGTAGAAGACATGCAGCAGTACCTTTAGATTTCTCACGTGTGTCCTCTCCGTGTGAAACAACTCTGCGTAAACACAAACCAAACTTCAGTAAAAACAAACACACGCCAGCACCCGCAAACCAAGTGCAAGATTTTCTATATGAAGCTGAGGTCAAGTGATGTGGCACGATGTTGAATAAAAGGAACTGTTGTGTGTGTAGTAAAGCTAGGTGCTCTCACATCGTTTGCTATTGATAAACACAACACGGTAGCTATATATGTATAGACTGTGATCGTACCTCTTGTTCCTGAAGTTGTGAATATAATTAGTGTATTATAAACACGGTTCTGCTCTGAAAATAGGCTTATTTTCTTTTATCTCAAACCCATAATTTTGTTCCAAAATTAACTGCGTATCTATAGTGTGCACGTGTCATCAACAGTAATTGGTTTCGCTCCTGCGATTAAGCTGTTAAAACAATAACAATGACAATAATTGGGCAGGTTCGTCCCGACTGAGGATTCACACACGCGTGACGATTTCGCTGGAATGACTGCATGCGACGTACCATTGATGACGTCTTGACGCTTCACTTGTTTCGGCTTCATCTTCTTATACTCGTCCTTCGGCACCAGCTTCTTCCAGTCGGGTGCGTCGTTCTCGGCGTCGATGTCCGAGTCCTGGTCAATGTTCTCATAGACGATGTTGTGCGCCAGTGTCACCGTCGTCGCAGCACTGTCGGTGACCGGGAAGTTTCTGTGTAGCGTGTCTGCTACAGCACTGGGACTCTCCAGACTTCTATAACATACCAAATGGCGGAAAATATAGATTTGACAAGACCTGTGGCAGCAAATATGAAATTGACGAGATGCGTGGTTGCAAACATATGGAAATGATACGATCCATGGTAGCAAACATATAATTAAAATAAACCGGAATTGCAAATACAGAATCGACAAACGACATGATAAAGATGTATAATTAGCAATGTTCTTGGTGGAGAAATATCAGTTAGACTATGAAAGAGAACACAAACCTCGCAGACAAACTCGAATTAGATGAACTGCCTGAAAGCCGGGAAATGTCGCCCTCTAGCGGCATATGCAAGTTGGGATCACTCTTCTTTCGCCGTGGGATCCTTACACCCTCTGAACGATTTGTTCGTAGACTCTCAGATCTGCCTACGCTGGTGTTGTAACCACCAGGAGTCATTCGCAGACCGCTATGTAGTGTAAAATATAAAAGAGGAAAAAGTGAGGTGATAAATCATCAAAGCAATCTGATTTCTATTCAAAGCGCAAGCAGATATATTCAGGTGAATATGGGGAGGACATCACGTATAGAAAGATACTATGACACCTACCCTGTGCGTGTATCTCCATGACCAGCAGACATTGAACGCGTCAGCGAGCCGTCATGGTCAGGGATTTCTCTAACAACTAAGAAAGTATAAAGCAGCAAGTATAGATACAGTGGCAGTGGCTTTCAGATTCGTATAAATTTATCTCATCATGACTCTCTTGTGTCTATTGAAAATTGTATATATGCAAAAAAAAACAAAAAACGATAAATGAAACAATCAATAAAGCTATAGACAAAACTATTTTGACTATATTTATACGTACTATCACTACTCTCACTATCTTCCAACTGTGGCGTAGCTTGATTCGAGCTGGGGGTGGGTAACGGAGATGCCTGCTCCTGCCCCTCCCTCTCCTTCTCATCATACCACTGCTTCGCTTTTAAAACTGCAGTAGGTGACAGGGGATGTTGTGTACGTGGATAACCAGACGGAGTCTGTTGCGCACCGGGTTGGTAAGCTGTAGATGCAAGGGTATGCGCATGCAAATCGGGATCAACGCAAGCAAGCGCCAAAACTAATACAAACCGCTACCAGAGGTGTGCAAAGCGAGAGCCAATCACATATTACATAGGAGATCTAGAGCGCTAATGGACATCAAGAAAACCACGTGCTCATTTAATCTGGCCGAACAATTTGGTATACCAGGGTGTGGTGGGCATGCTGAATTCACAATATTCTAGACACCACTCATTACAAGATTCTCCCTCTGATTGACTACAAGGCCGAACTAACTAGCTGTGGCTATAATAAATAAAGAACTCGTTCTATTGCCCATTATTTATTGTAACGTAATAAAACGATAATTAAACGATGAAAGTGACCTATTGTTTAATAAAAATAATTATGGTAAAAAGTGCACCCACACATTCCAAGAAGTGTTACTTCCGGCATTTAGGTGCTCTCGGGTACTCCCAGTTTGTCCCATAACCCCGCGGACCGGTGAGTCACAGCACCTGCACGCTCTTCTTGGTAATGCACAACGGTCACCTCACAGCACATATGTTAATAAAGTTTAATAAAGTATAATAAATTTTAATAAAGTTTAATAAAGCGTAATAAAGTTGGCAGCGATTTGCCCGCGCTCGCACTGATCAGTAAAGTTTGCGTATGCAGTATATACTGGAATATATACATGTACTCGCCGCACCTGTAAATGCTAGACTGAGAATACCTGAGATCACCTAAATGCCAGACTTACTGTCTTTAAGGGTGCCCGGACACCCTGTGGGGTAGGTTGTGTCACACGGCTGAGCGAAAAATTAATGCAGGTGAACGCACTAGTGCATATTAACCAAATTAATAAACCATAATTCAAACCATGCTTATGCACACACACACACACACACACACACACACACACACACACACACACACACACACACACACACACACACACACACACACACACACGCAATGCGATTTAAACTGGAGCGGTTCAATTTATATATACGTGCTAATATGGTTACGTTGCTAATATAGACCTATATTAGCAACGTACCAATATAATGGTCGGATGTTGGGTTAATGTAATGGATCCAGGCGCCAGTCAATGAAGGCAAATTAGGAGGAAAGAAGAAATGTTCCCTGCTAGTATGTGTATGATAGCAACAGATAGATTTAGACGTAATTGGCATTTTTGAATGAAGAATGCGACGAATGGACAACAGGTATTTGCGGTATAATCATAGAGGTTTGATAATTTTATTTTTTATAAAATGAAACAAGTGACAGAGAAATTGCGCCAAGTCGGGATAAATAAAAAATGTATAATTTCTTTGTAGACAACATTTTTGGCTTTGTTATCTGGAATTAGAACATATGTGTTGGAATGTGTGCCAACGCGTGACAATATAGGATATATATATATATATATGTACATATATATATAGATATATATTTATATATATAATTATTTAATTAAGCATTATTATTATAGTGCAATAAAAGGGTGAATAAAGAAAAAAATTTGTAAATAAAGAAACTAGTGCAAAACAACAATTCACTAAGTAGAGTATGCTAGTGCACTGTTAGAAACACTACTATAAATGATAAGGATGGTTTGAGTAGTGCGATGATGTAGGTTAAAATAATACATATTGTAATCCGACCTTATATCATAGGTCGACGAGAATATTCATTAAAGGTACTCAAAGGCTGATAACTGTAGTACATACTCTAGACATTAACTAAGAAATACTGGTATTTTTGCTAACTGCAGATTAATCCTTGTTTGTTTTCCTGTAAGAGAAGTACTGCTGGCAAGTCATTAGTGTGCTGTTATAACGTAGTTATACAAAATACAAAGGTAACTTTTATGGGTATTGTTATAGATAATACTGACATATGTACCGATAGGGGTCTATGGCTGACAGCAACAAGAAATGACTTACTTGCTGCCGGGCTGTTGGCACTTGGTTTTCTGATGATTATTTTGTCTAATAGATTTACTTTCCCAAGTTTTTTTCGTGTACACTCTACACTGGGATTGTCCAAACAGTGCTTGTGTGCACACACATCGCAAGCTGTAAAAAAAGATTTATAGTGCACACACTGAAAATGTGATTTATTAAACTTTATTGCGTATATTCTTTATAAATGTCAAAATGCAATACATTGAACTTTTATTGTGTAAGTATTTAAACGGCATGAATTGAGTAGCTAAAAATTTCCCAGGATAAAGTTATCGTAATTGCAATTCAAACGCAAAGGTAGTAGATATTTTGACGAATCCTTTTGTGCACGGTGGAAGAGAACAATCGTTTATAGTACGTAATGAGCACCAATACTCACAGTCACACCTCCACCCCTGAGCTCCTATGCCCCACAATACATTAGAGCAAACGTGGCAGAGCACCGTGGACATATATTGTCCTTGTTGAAACTGATGACCTCTGACGGATAGCTGTCAAACAGTAATGAGATCGAAATTCCTGAGCGCTGATGTGACATCACCAGGTATTTCAAATTCATATATAGAATCTTACTGCATATGAACAATTTCCAATTTGTTGTTGGCAGAGGAAATACGGCATATTCTGTAATATTGTGCATTAGTTAGATATGCCATCCATGATATATATGTCGGTACCTTCTTAGATTTCGCAAATTTGAAGCGACCTTTATCTTTACCACAGAACTGGGGAACTTTGTCCAATATTTTTTCCACTGGTTGACTGCGTAATCCTAAGCAACGAATGACTGCCGCCAACGCGTTAGCCAGAGCCACACTGCAACACAGATGTACGGCAGAAAATACGAGGATTCTGTTACTACTCTACATATTCGTCTTAATATGTTGTCACAATAACTTCTTAGTTACGATCAATATAAATTAGAGCAGACAAAGCTTAAGATATAAGTAAGATATCATATAAACGTAGATGATTCAAAAATCATATCGGAACTATGATAATTATGTCACTCCTAAATCAAAAGTTCCATTTTGCTTACCTTTTGTCGCTCTGGTTCTCAATGTCTTCCCTGTAAAAAGAAACACGCGTGATATAATATGATGCAAATAGAACTGTAGGCCCCGGAAGGAATGAAATCTTTTTTGTTTATTTTGGCTGATTTAAATTATTATTTTGTATGCTCTATGCTTGTGCTTTTAATACTTGTTAATATGTAAACAGTACTTGTAATTTGAACGAGTTTGTAGGAGACGTACTCTTTACAACTATCTCTATGACTGCGACCTATATGCACGCTCCTCAATTGTATGACCAATTAATTTAATTTCAGCTGAGTTCTTCGAAGGAATCTGTAATATTCAACTTGAAACATTCATCTCTAACACTTGAGAATGTTAAAGCTGCCGTCAAGAAGTCACTTTCCGTGATTCTTTGCACCGTCGCTGAATTTTCTGGTGGTTTGCAGTTAGTGGTAAACGATTGCTCTATAAGATAAACATTGCTTACGTGTATGCCTCTAGGTGGGGCATCAATCTCTCTTCTGCCACTTTCAGTTCTGTGCTCCTCTCCATCTGCTCTCTCAGCTGGTGGTCGCCATACAGATTACCCAAACCTTCAATATATTTAAATACCGAATGTGTACACACACACACACACACACACACACACACACACACAGCACACACGCCACACCCGCAGCAGCACCGTACACACACGCACACACACACACACACACACACACACACACACGCACACACACACATGCACACACGCACACACGCACACACGCACACACGCACACACGCACACACACGCACACGCACAAACAAACACACACGAGGGCGCGCGCGCGTGTGGAAACCTGCATGCAAAGTGATCGGAGATCGCAAGCTTACAAAACTTACAAGTAGGTCTACGTATACTAAAACCAGGTGCTAAAACCATACTCACCACTGTCAACATTACAATCGTACACTATCGCACATATACTAGTACACATTTAAGTTACAGTTCCGCAATTCATAGTGCAATCAGTGTACATGTCGAAAATCTTCAACGCGTTATAGAATTTTTCATAACAGCATCGTCTTGGCAGAGTGAATTTATATAAAGGTACTCTACGTCTCATAGGCGTACCGAGCGCACGTTTCTGTCGGAAGTTGTCCAGCATGTTGTCAACTTCGACCTTGGCGACGTGACGAGGTCTCCGGAACACCATGCGCATTACTTCCTCACGGTCGTTCTGATTCTGTAGCTTTTCGTCGATGTCTTGCCATATACTGTCGTCCATGCCCAGATTCAGCGGCTGCAATACCGCAAACACAACAGGTGTGTTTGCATGAATAAATTATTTGTCCTACAATGGGTTATATCTTGTTGAGATAAAGAATAGCGTTGTTTTATATCCAATGTACTCTTGGATATGTTGCTCGTGTTACTGAAAATGTGAGGATGAAGGCAGACTAAAATGAACGAATGTATTGAAAAATATATGTGATATACGTATGTTACATGTTGAGATTGCACGACATCCCAAAAGTAATTGGCAACTCATAATATTAGTGCGAAATACTAAAACACATGGCACAGTATAAACAAAACGTTTATGAATTGAAACAAACATAATAGTATAGCATGTTGTTATATTTGTATATAAAATAAATCCCGTGTTGGCG
>NW_014577264.1:315005-318112 GCF_000485595.1 Priapulus caudatus | reverse complement strand
GTGTGTGTGTGTGTGTGTGTGTGTGTGTGTGTGTGTGTCTTTGTGTGTATTATGTGTGTGTGGGGGGTGTCTTTGTGTGTGTACGTACGTGCGTGATTGCGTGCGTCACAGCAAATGTCATCACAAACTCGTAAACGTTCAGTTAATTCGATCTGTAGTAAACATGATAACCATGTACTCCTTAGTGTAAAATTGATATAGTAATGGAATAAATTATATAATAAACGTGTGCTTATAACAACTACTTATAGAGAGTAATTATAGAGAATAGTTATTAGAATATATAATCGCAAGGTGATCACCATATATGTGTGTTACCATGATTGTCTATTCAGTAGGTAAATACTCTGTATTATGTACGCCAACAACCTGCGCATAGTTTCGTGATCACGAGCTAAATGTTTCTTTCCACACAATTGCGTTTATGTAATACGTGAAAGCACTCACTGTGTTAATGGCTTCTATGAGGCTGGCGTGTTGCGCCTCGAGTGATACGATTCTGCTTAAGCACGCATTCATCTCGCTCTCATTGTTTTGACCCTCTTTCAACTGCTGCGGAAAACACAAGAAAGTAAGTGAGAAAGTAAAACCAAGCGAACAATCTTGTATAGTAATTAAGCAATTATAAGCATATATGAAAGCAGGTAGGCTTGTATATTAATAGATATATAAGAAATAATTAACTGCCGCTTCATTAAAAATATTACCTAGACGGCCAATAGACAATGCGTTTTCCGATTTTGATCTTATTTCCTTGCATTTTTTGTTACAAACTATCGTTTTTGAATATGCCTGCTTATCTATCAGTTGATTCTCTCAGACGGAGATAGATTGCGGCTGCCACTTTTACCTAGCAATCATTTAGCTCACTGTCCTCGTGACAGGATTTATTATTATTAGACATGTAGGCTCCTATAGTCAGGTTTATCGCCGTTTCTGGGTCATTCACGTATTTTACATATGCCAGGTTTGGTTATAGACAGGAAGAGGCGCGATTAGTTATATTTGTATATGCTTTTTCTAGCTATTTTACCTACATCATAGTCATTCCTCGTGTTGTCCAGCATTAGCTTCAATGCGTTCGCTCCGGAGATCAGAAGCTTCTGCTGTTCATCCACCTGCGTACACGGGAACAATAGTGCCTTAAGCTGGATTTACACTGCCAACTTTGAGTTGGCAAATTGCCGAATTGCCGAATTGCCGAATGAGAACATGTTCTAATCTTTCAAATAGCTGCTATCGATCGATTGGACGTGCAACTTTTGCGTTTACACTGCCGATTGTCAGTTGCGAAATTGCGAAATTGGTACAATTCGGCAAGTCCCCAACACAAAGTTGGCAGCGTAAACCCAGCTTTAGATGAAATCACACGTACGCGTCTATCTGCTACCGCAATCACCGCAGGTCTGTGTGGTTTTCTCCCGAACCAGATTGATCACAGACGCTCGATTCCCAAAACATCCGGCTGCGAAAATGACCTGACTCGTTGCAGACATGCTGGCAATCTGCTAAGCAGCTGGGTAATGAGTCTCGCCAAGTCGCAAAAAAATAAAAACTAACCCGACTTATCTAATCTTCCATGCATATCCTTAAGCAACACGTTGGCAGTGCTACAGTAGTTCGAAGCCATGCTTGCTTATACAAATATTATAATGGTTGACATCGAATTTCTTTTTGAACACGATTTTTCATGATGAGTTGAATCTGTATGAGGAATAACTCATATTCAACCATATAATATAATATGTACTGCAACATCATTACCAAATTACCGCATTAGCTCGTGTAAATGGTAGCTAAATAATCTACAACACAAGTAAAGTAATATGACTTTGCAGTATACAGGTGTATATGTATTTAACGGTGTGAGAGACCCCAGCCGTAATCATTGTATCTGCATGTTAGTTTATTTAGTATGTATAGCAAATAGGTGGGAAAGCGATGGCATTGATAAAGGGGCTATATGGGAACATCTTATTCCAGTAGGCATAGAATGCCATTATAGCCGTGTTCAAGGAACTATGTGTATGAAAGGCCGATATATATACATCAAGAGCACATAATGGAGACGTTCTCTATTATGTGCTCTTGATGTACATGTATGTGTATAAATAATATATTAGCAAATATAACATCAGTCGATGGATGCAAAGCACATATACATAATACACATAATTAGAACAATATATAGTCACGATCACAAGAACAAACACATAATGTGGGCCTATAAGCTACAGCACAGCTCACACGCTCGCGATCGATGGTAACCAGTACTATTCTGGCTCCAGATAGTTTTACGAGTTTACGAGTTGGCGATGCAACATTGGTTTTTATACGCTATATACTTCCACACTGCTATATACGATTAGGAAACATTACATAAAAAACAGTCGTTCTCAAACATTCATTGACAGATATTTTTTCGTTCTTTAACTGAGAAACACCGCGCCACTAACAGTTTATGCTAATTAACTCGACGGGAAGAAAAATCTTTAATTATAATGTAGGCTACTCGGGACACACATTAACACTACGCGATGAGTAAAACATGATATGCTGACACGCTATATGTGACTATATGTCACACACGTGGTGTCTGTATAATTGCGTCATTACCAACGCAATCATTAACCATAGTAAGTGAAGCCATTTAGATTTATATATATATATATATATATAATATAATATAATATAATATAACATAATATAATATAATATAGTATATAATATATATAATAAAATATAAGATAAAAGTATAATAATATAAATAATATAATATAATATAATATAATAATATAATATAATATAATATAATATAATATAAATAATATAATATATATATTAAATATAGATATAATATAATATAAATACATATACATATAATATCGTATACATAATAACATAACATAACCCATAATCTAGCATAATATTAATATAATATAATAACTAATATATTATGATTTACACACATGTACATGTGTACATCGTGTCTGCCTGGATGAGGTTCTGCGAAAGATCTCCGCGCTCGTTCGCTTCGCTCAGGCGAGCCAGCGCAGCGCGTCAATTGATGAACGTCATCCGCTGGCGAAATCGCGCGACACCGCGCA
>NW_014577264.1:311009-314980 GCF_000485595.1 Priapulus caudatus | reverse complement strand
AAACTATATTTAGTGTACAATCTGTTTTTTAATGCCAAACATAAAGACAATTATACTTTGATCACGTTCGCTTGAAGCATAAACAAAGTACTACACAGAGAAAAATTAATATGATTATCACCGCGAACACGCACCAGCTAGTAATGCCCGCAGAATAAAACATATAATTAAATATGACAAAGAAATTAGATAACGCAGAGGAATATAATAAAACACTTTCTATGGGGTCTTCGAACAGCCTGCTACTTTACACGTAGTATGTCGAGAAGCGAACACTCTATCCGTTCGAGCAAACTGCAACCCACACTCATGAAACGTTTAGTACATGCTAGGTAGACCCTAACTCCTAACTCCTTATCACCTAACACTAACCCTCAACCCCTCTAACCGTAAACCCCTACCGGCCACCGACTCGCCGATATCTAACAACTGTCTCCCCATGCGTCCGCCTCGCGCACATAATCAGCTAGAGCCATCAGCCAGATCATCAGTAGGCAACCCGTCAGGGGTAGGGCCCTATTCCCTAATTCTAAAATAAAATAAAATTAGCCAAAATATTAATAATAAATGAAAATTAGTGACAAAAGTTAGCCAATCAGAGAAGAGGAGCCGCAGTGTGTTAGTTTTCAGATACCAAAACGGATTGCGGTTGTTTTAGACACTTTCGAATAAAAAATGTTAATTTCTTTGTAGACAACATTTTGGCTTTGTTATCTGGAATTAGAACATATGTGTTCGGAATGTGTGCCAACGTGGACAATATATGATATATATTATATACTATATATATATGTTGTGTGCTGGTGGTGTGTGGTGGGTGTGTTGTTTGGTGTGTGGATGTGTGTGGTGGTCGTGCTGTTGTGTGTTGTTCTGTCCCGCGTGGGCGTCCGGTGCGTGTGCGTTGTGCGTGGGCTGGCACTGGATGTGGCGTGCTGCGTGTGTCGTGTTTGTCGTGGTGGTGGCGTGTGTGTGTTGTAGACGTGTGTAGTGGTGGTGCGTGTGATGTTGTCTGGCGTCCCAAGACGCCATATGCTGTGCTGGTGTTGAGTGCTGTGTGGTGTGTGTGTTGTGTGTGTGGTGTGTGTGTGTGTGTGTGTGTGTGTGTGAGAGAGAGAGTGTACGAGGTTTATTACCTCAGTGGGCATGGGTGACTCTGTGTTAGACGGGCCATGTTGTGCTGCAGAGTTTCCATTCGCCCCGCTGGAGATTCTGTGTCTAGCCTGCACACGGGGAGATTTCGGAGGCAACGATGACTCCATGCCGGGTGTTTGAAAATGTATGTGACCAAACAGAATCTCCCCGCTCTCTGAAACAAGAAGGTATATTCATAACATCTGAAGTGAATAATAGAGACTATAATATAGAGAGAGAGCGAATAATGCAGCTTATATCACTAATAAAACAAGACACAGTAGCAGCAGATACCGCCTTGTTGTAATTTGCAACAGGCACGTCCTTGTAATTATAGCTGTCGTTGTGGTCTAGGACTAGGTGAGAGATAGACGCGACCGGTGTGATCACCACCCACAATTCGTAGGGAAACCGTTGATACGATAAAGCATTACCCATCCTGGCATTCCGGTAACAATGAATTTTTTTTAGATTAGCGCGGGAATGCTAGGTGCAGGCATAAAAGTCGGCTCTATTATTAAGAAGAGTTGGAGAGGGAGAGATGGAGACAGCAGGTCGAGATCGAAGGCACATAGAGCGGGACACCGAGGGGGTAGAAAGTTGACGACAACGAGGGACCGACGGAGACGGTTGTACGTGCATAAATTGTATATTATGTAAAATATGTAATAAATCTCATCGTTTCTACACCTTACTACTACCACTGAGCTAAACCCCCAGCGAACACCACGATCAGAATACAACAGAGGAGAGGAACAGAGGATGTTCGACCCGGTATTCGCTATGCTCTACTAGCCGCCTAAGATCAACGAAAAAAGCCAACCGGACTATCCACTGCGACTGCTCTTCGTCGCCGATGGGAGCGTCGATGTAGGCTGTAGAGGTAGCCGCAAGATGAAGCGGACAGACGGAGACGTTATGCAGGCAAAGAAATGAGATAACAGCATATAGAAAAGGCACATAGAAAGGTGCAGCAAGAGGGCAGAGAGTAGAAGACGGACGGAGATGGTTGCACGTGTATAAATTGTATATGTGAAGCTGCTATAGATTAATTTTCAGGTCATGCAACAAATATCACAGGAGCTAAACCCTCAAACAGAATACAACAATAGTGTAGCCTACACGAATAAACAAGTTTTGGGGTTTTCATACGAGTCCCCCGCAAGCTCCACAGATTAACCAAAGCACAAAAAAGATAATATTTCTAAAAAATGTTTACAATCTAGCACCAAATATTACATTTAAAAAAAAAACTCACTTAACGAAACCAATAGCGATACCATAACATTCATATAGATAACCATGATCACGGCATGTGCGCAAGGAAAGTTAAAAACATTCAGAGAATTTAACAATATTTAAAGAGCTCAATTGACGTTATATGATGAAAGCTATATGTTGAACGTTATATGTTTGACGGTATATGTTTGACGGTATATGTTTGACGCTACATGTCTGTTATTATACGCTTGCCGCTATAGGTTTGATGATATGTATTTGACGTTATATGTTGAACATATATGTTGAACGTATATGTTGAACGTATATGTTGAACGTATATGTTGAACGTATATGTTGAACGTATATGTTGAACGTTATTTGTTTGACGTTACGTGTTAAACGTTACTGCTATATATGTCTAACGCTATATGTTTGCTGCTACATGTAGAACGTTATCTGTTTGCCACTATAGGTTTGATGTTATGTGTGTGATGTTATATGTTGAGCGTTATATATTTGACCATATAACATATATGTTATAATGTTATACGTTTGACGCCATATGTTTGACGCTATACGTTTAATGCTAGATGTTACGTTTTGACCTCACAAGAGCTGATAGGAACAGTCGTATGACCCGAGCACGCTTGCTTTTTTGAACATCTGCTGAATTCTAATGACATATTATATATAATTATAATATATAACAGTCATGTTAGGGGACAAAGCGCGCGTCGATAGCCAGTTGAGAACCATCGACGGCTTCACAATGTAAGATATATGATGCTTTCGGGCTCCACAACTTTGTTATTTAAATTTGGTATTTATAATAATATCACATTTAAAGAACAGCGTTGTATACACGCCACACAGACAGACAGACAGACAGACAGACAGACAGACAGACAGATACGCGTGCGCGAACGTATATGTGCGCATACATGCACACGCGGGTAACGCAAATACACACACACACAGACGTACGAGCACGCACGCGCACGCGCACACACTAGGTGATAAATTTAACCGTACATAGCAGGGATGGGCTCGACATACAACAGCCAGTACAGCAGTAGCGTCGGTTGGGCTATGCCATTAATATGTAGACTCGTTTGTTCCTTTCTTTGTCGGAAACATTCCTTGCAAGAAGGATGCACGAAGATAGAACGATTTAAATGATTCTAGGTTAGTCTATTTTTTCTGGCGATCCCGAATTTCCACATTGCATATTAAACCTCGCAATTAACGGGTCCAACGCTAACAATACATACCACGGCCATTTTATTACCTCCGCCATGTTTTCACCGGCGTGTGTTTGTTCGTTTGTGGGTTTGTGGGTTTGTGGGTTTGTGGGTTTGTGGGTTTGTTTGTGTACAGCATAATAGTCCAGTTGCAGAATAGCGAACCAAGAAATTTTTAATAGTTCAAGGTTTTTTTATTGATATGTATTCATATCCATGTCTGGAAGATTTTTAGCTTTGTTGGCACAACGCCAACTTTGGGGAACATTTTTAATGAGCTAATTTGCATAATTAACATGGCCAAATACAACTTTTTAATTAATAGGCTTAGAATCATGTGTGATAGCTCTTTTCTATATAGGGTTGACCCAGTGAATC
>NW_014577264.1:301189-310984 GCF_000485595.1 Priapulus caudatus | reverse complement strand
GGGCTATTAGAGACCACCATGAAAAAAGCTCATCCAAAATTTGAGAATGAATAAGATGACCAATGATAATGTACACTTATCACAGAATGTTTATTATATTTCTGCTCACATGCAATCTACAATCCCGGCCCCGGTTTCTCTATTCCTCGGTTTATCAGTAGAGCTAGTTGATCTAAGAAGTTCCGATTAAAGAGTTGCTACGACCCAACCCAATGCCCTCGGTTCGTAACCAGATTTGGTGACGCGTGACAGTGTTGTGTGGCCTCTTACTGACTGCATCCCTCTGGCACACTGTGTACGGTGACAATTGCTAAAAGTAGGGTTAGGCTTTTCAGCTTAGGTTAAGCTTTGTATGTACCATATTTTGATTACCTCTTAGAAACAGCTTATAGAGAGCTCTCGGTTTAAAGGACGTTTTCGGAACAAATTTGCGTGAATGATCGATTATGCTTCAGTTATTAATAAGCGTAAGAATGCACAACACAATCTCGAGATTGCGCTGCAGTCAGACCGATCGCGCTAGGAATTGCACTGCGCGATTAAAGAAATGTGCCGCCCGCACATCTTAAGGATTGCACTAGATCGAAGAGTGCGCAGCAACACATTTGCTTCAAATCACATGCTTATAATCTCAGTGTAGCAGCTGAACAACAAACATTTTAGTGTTAATAGATCTTCTTCATTTTGTATGACAGCGTCTATTTGAACCAGAAATGCTACTGCCATCACTCAGTGTTCGAAACATAAGACCATGCCTATGCACTTTGATACCATCCAGGGTGCACAAATGTTGAAGCAACAAGCTAGCTTTTTGCAAAACAACAAATAGATCAGTTCATTATAGAAAGAAAGCTCAAACTGCAATGCTGCAAAAGTAACAGTGAAAGCAATTCATATCACTAGTCAAAGAACTGCTCACCATAGCTAGAAAAAACAAATATACTATCTGATGGAGTGTGAAGAAAATGATAGCTGGCCTTATTCTGAGTTTAGTGTTAATCTATCATATAAAATATGACAAAAAATGCTAGAAAAATGTCTCCGCCGACACACGCTGGACACCTCTCGTCGCTCTCGCCTACGTAGACACACGCTCACATAGCAATTACGTCTCTCCTGACGAACACGCCGGATCACTTTCGTGTACTCGCATTATCGCGACACATGCTCCACGTAGCAACACTCTTTCCCGATGGGTATGGTTACAATTGGCTGTCGGTGTAAATTAGACATTGGAAAGTTTGCCTCTTGGTTATTTCCTTAGCCACGGCACAGTTTAAACGCGTGTCACCCAAGCTGTCATGCTAAAGACAATGTTATGGAAAAGCCTCCATAGGTATTGACCGTGATGAGCGATTGCATTAGACATCGATGAATCGCAGGATGAACCAGACAACTGCAAAATGATTAAAGAGAATACACAGATCCAGACAGCGTTGAGAAGCAATTTTCCTTACATCCATGTGACAGAACCAGCATCTCTCTCATCTTTGATTAGATTGCCACATGTTGAATTGTTGCGCGATCTTTTCGGTCAGATACACAGGTTCTCAGAACTGTGCGATGGAACGTAGAATTGCTTTTAGAAATTATTATATTTTATCAATTCTTATTAAATTTTAATATCTGCTGTCTGTCCAGTCGAGCCTCAAATGTTTCTGACTTGGTGAACATACAGTTTTCGTATAGGTTTTCCATGGTTGTACTATACACAGTATACAAATTACTGAATGAGTCATTTTCCTCATGCCTCTATTTGACGCTATGCCACACACCAGTTTACTATTTGTGGCATTATGTGCCCCTGTGGACCTCTATGTTTGGTAAATGCTAAGAAAAACATCTATGGGCTTGTAGCTATCTGAACAAATTGAGACATGGTGTATTTCTATCTTGGAGTAATATTCTGCACATCATCAGAATGATTACTCCAAAGTTCTATCACTGTCGCTGCAGGAGACGTCTATAAGTAATAAGCTAAAGTTCGCGGAGTGTAAACGTTTTAGATCTCTCCTCGTTAAAGGCTACATCTTTAATAGATTTATATTGTTATAAGTCTTATTAACATATAGATACTATATCAAGATATGTCTTACCATTACTGTAAATATTACATTTTTTTAGCCGAACGTTTTAATCTGATGGCAAATGACACGCGCTAAAATAATCGAGTTACTTTAATAGACCATCAGCATAACCAATAAATGCTATGTTATTTTAAAGGAACCACGAATGGAAATAAGTGTTGCTAGTCACGGCTTTTTGTGTTTTCCATCCTCGATAAGTTACTCTAGCTGCTATTGTTTATTTAATGCTCTTATCGTTGTATGTATGCTTGTAATTATTCGAACATAAACCACATCTATCTATCTCATCCTCATACCGAGTAGTGTTCTCGGCTACTACCAACTACGGAATGAAATCTGTTTTTCAAGTGCTTAGCAGGTTTATGCTGACAATTATCTAATTAAATATAATATAATATTCTCTAGTCTATGCCAATGTTTTTGCATCAGCTTACATTACTACCCTTTATTGTTACTAAGTATTACTATAAGTTAAATATAACACAGGAGCGTAGCTGGGAGCCCACTGGCATTTTCCTGTGAGGGGCGCTGGGAAAGCAAATACAAGTCTTTCCGGTAGGCCAGTATACTGTATACGGTATATATACGATCGATATTTAGATGTATAATTTAATAAACCACCGCATTGACACAATAAGCCACACTATCTGATCTAAGAGCAACTTACCTAGCGAGCGATGATTATCATGAAATTATATAGCTCCAAGAAACGTCTTTGCTAGGCGTCAGAAGACCGGTATAGACAGACTGTATCACAATCAGTACGACCACAGTTACCGCACAGCCCGGCGAGACTAGAGCCTTAGACATACAGCAAACTCCTATGCTCACTTTTGCTATCGACAATTTCTTCCTCGCCAGTCGTAGTTGTTATAAATAATACACTCCGAATTTTAACTTCATACGACTATTCATATACACAAAATTGATGTTCTTTCGCTTATGTACATCGTTTTGTGCTTTATAAAAACTAAATTTTAATATCAGAAACGAGAAATTTGCCATAGACGCCATGCTGTGGAGTTTCAATAGCCTCCCGACTGGTGAGGCGCTTGTCGTCGCTTGCTCTAGGCGTCATTTGTTAAGTACAGTGCAGATGGCGACCGAATCAGCAATTCTATGGTTATCTATCTATTTCTATGGTGCTGCCACTCCGAAAAAGTTGCGTATTTGACAATTATATTTTGCACGCTACAGACGAGGGCTAATCACCAAAAAGTGCAATTATACTTTAATACCTAAAATACTATTTAACCGAACGATATTCATTTCTAGGGCAAATCTTAATTCATATATATAACTGAAACTATAATTCGTCTTAGTAACGAGATTCACAAATCCTTTTGGTTTCTTAAATGAATAAATAAGAAACACCCTCGGTTTTGTACACCTTGGACTGGAAAGTGGTTTTGCGCAACTTAATCAGCATCAGTGCGCATTGAGTGGCGCCACCGTCGTATGTAATCAAACTGTAGTCGTAGTTTTAAAACATTAACAAAAAATATTTTAAATGGCTGATTTGAACCATGAAACTTTTTAATGTAGGCGTAATTACTTAACCTACATTAGCTGAAAATAACCTAGAAACCTAGAGCTAAACTCTCCCTTTAAACGTTACTGCTATATATGTCTAACGCTATATGTTTGCTGCTACATGTAGAACGTTATCTGTTTGCCACTATAAGGTTTGATGTTATGTGATGTGATGTTATATGTTGGCGTTATATATTTGACATATAACATATATGTTATAATTTTATACAGGTTTGACGCCATATGTTTGACGACTATACGATTTGATGACTAGATGTTACGTTTTGGACCTCGACAGAGCCTGATAGGAACAGTCGTAGGACCCGAGCACGCTTGCTTTTTTTAGAACATCTGCATGAATTCTAATGACATATTAATATATAATTATAATATAATAACAGTCATTGTTAGAGGACTTAATTGTCGCTGAACAGTTGAGAATTTATGCAAAGCGCGCGTCGATAGCCAGTGAAACCAATCGACGGCTTCACAAAAAATGTTGGACTATATGATGCTTTCGCGGCCTCACAACTTTGTTATTAAATTTGGTATTATGATAAATTAATTCGACATTAAAGAACAGCGTTCGTATACATGCCACACAGACAGACGACGAACAGACAGAACAGATACGCGTGCGCGAACGTATATAGTGCGATCACATGCAGCACGGACGGGTTAATGTAAATACACACACCACCACAGACAAACACACGAGCACCGCACGCGCACGAGAGCACACACCTAGGTGAATAAATTATAACGCAGTACATAGCCAGGGATGGGCTCGGACATACAACTTATGGCTGTTTTCTGTGTCATAATCGATTTTTGTTTTATGGTGTTTTATCGCATATAACATTCGATCTTATCACACTATAACAATTCGACGTTATCACACTTCAACATTCGATTTATCGCATCATTATTTGATTGCACGCATCGAATCATTCGATTCACGCCATCGAATCATTCGATGCATCATTCGATGCGTTGAATCGAATGTATCGACATGCCGCGAATCGAATGATTGATGCCATCATTCGATTCACGCCAATCGAATGTAATTCGATTCACGATCGAATCATATCGATTTCACGCATTCGAATGAATGCATCGAATCATTCGATGCCGTGAATCGAATGACATTCGAATGCGTGAATCGAATGGATCGATGCGTGAATCGACATATTCGATGCGTGAATCGAATGGATTCGATGCATAGTGATCGAATGATACCATCGAATTGATTCGCCATTCACGCATCGAATGATTCGATTCACGCAATCGAATGATTCGATTCACGCATCGAAATGACTGCCATCGAATCAATCGATGCGTGAATCGAAATGACTGCATCGAATCATTCGTTCCGCGCATCGACATCATATCGCATTCGCGGCATCGAATGAGCATCGAATGATCTCGATGCACTTGAATCACATGATACGATGCGTGAATCGAATGTTCGCATTCCGTAATCGAATGAATGCCATTCGAATCATTCGATTCACGCATCGAATGATTCGATTCACGCATCGAATTGAGCATCGAATCATTCGAATTCACGCAATCGTAATGAATTTGAATCCGAATTAATGAAAAGAATACACACCATATAAACAAGCCGTACAGCAGTAGCGTCGGTGGAGGCTATGACCTTTAGTATGTAAGACTCGTTTGTTTCCTTTCTTTGTCGGAAACATTCCTTGCAAGAAGGATACGAAGATTAGAACGATTTAATTGATTCTAGGTTAGTACTATTTTTCTGGCGATCCTGGAATTTCCACATTGCATATTAAACCTCGCCCAATTAAGCGGCGATCCAACGCTAACCAATACATTACCACGGCCATTTTATTTACCTCCGCAAGTGGGTTGGCAGGCAGTTATGTTTCACCGGCGTGTGTTTGTTCCGATTTGTGCGCTTTGGGGTTTGTGGGTTCTGTTGGTTTGTGGGTTTGGTTTGTGTACGCACAACTGAAAAGTTATGGACGGATTGTCATAAAATTTTCAGGATAGGTCAGAAATGAGCATAACTTAGAATTGAAAGAATTTTGGTGCGTGATCCTGATCCAATTTAATTAATTATAACATTCATGATAGGTCAGAAATGCGGGTAACTTAAGAAATGATTACATTTTGGTGGTGATCCGGATCAATTGAATTAATTAAATTAATTAATTTAATAAAATTTTCAGCGATACGTCAGAATCGGTAACTTAGAATGTTAATTTGGTCGTCATACCGGGATCTAAATTAATTATTTAATTAAATTAATTAAAGTTTTCACCAGCTCGACAGAATTCAGCTGGCCTTGAGCGGAGGTCTGTGCTCTCCGAGTTGCTTAGTTAATATATACGTCATCAGCTTCGGGGGAAGGTATGTATAGGGCTCGGTTCCCTTCTTGCAGTATATTAATAATATATACTGCTTTATGGATATATAATCTTACATTTACAACTTTAGATAAAAGTTATCATTTAGCGTGCCGTCAGCACATGACACTCGGCATACAGACCGAAAATGATACGGCTCGGTGTATGCACAATACGCTGTATGTAGGCTGACAATGTTTACAGGGGCTGTTGAGCACCAATAACCTTACAACGAACCGTTACTAACTTGGGATAAACTAGCAAATAGTATATCGTCTTGGAAGAATGTTCACTAGTCGAAGTAATTTGGCGGCCTGACCTCAGCTGGCGGTAACAGATGTTCTTACTGATGTAAGCGATCACGTGTTTCTGGAGCTTGCAGCTCCCCCGACACAGCAGCACACAGCTTGTGTGGCAATATATATATATATCTATATATACGTACGCGTGTACGCCCACACACACACGTACACGCACTCACACACGCACACACACACCGCACACACACACACACAACACACACACCACACACACACACACACCCAAATATATACACGCACAGCAACACATACACATACACATACACACACACACAAATATATACACGCACGCACACGCACACGCACGCGCACACACGCACGTACACACGCACGCACGGCAACGCACGCCTCAGGCACACACACACACGCGCACACGACACGCACACACGCACACTGACACACCACACACACACACACACACACACACACACACACACACACACACACACACACACACACACACACACACACACACACACACACACACACACACACACACACACACACACACACACACACACACACACGCACACACACACACACATATATATATATATATATATGTATATATAATATAGCTTGCATAACATTGACAATACATGAAATCGGCATCTCATAGCCCAATAGATTAATCAGTTTCGATATTACAAAGCAAGTATTGTGTAGCCATTACTACGTTGGTAAGTTGATGAATGCATGGTCAGATATTCCTGTTGATGGGAAGCGTGTGCAGGCTGATTGATGAGCAACAGTAACATTCTACTGATGAATGTAGCCAAGACCATAATGCTAGATGAACTGCCAGTTGCTGCATGACCCGTATCTACAATTGAATAATATCCAGCAAGATCCATCCTTCGCGCAATTTCAAAATTTTAACACTTATAAAAATACGCAAATTCTAAGGACGTTCATTTCGTGTTGGACAGATTGGGTGCAGGTGTAAGCTACTCTACATGTGCTGTGACATAGGAAAAGTCCATATCATGGCCCAGTAGCCATGTAGGCATAGAGTTCGTTAGGTATTAGTGCCAGTTACATACACTCTGTCACATCAATCACGTTAAATTACGGCTGTTGGATCTAACAGCCATTTGCAACGCTCAGTGAACATCAAAGCATTGAGTATGCAAAATGCGATGAATACACATGTTAATGCGGTGACATCAGTAGGCGTCAGTGTAGGTCTACCAGGTAAGTATCAACAGTTATCTGATACAACCTGGATAATATAGGTACTAGTGCAGCAAAGCCATGGACTTTTGCACAGCTGCCACAGGTCACCTTATTTCTCGTAATCGTAATTTAAGGATGGGTGGCTTCGGAGGGCTCGTCCTAATTTGTTGCGCCATTATAGACAGGGCACTACATGTCGTTAACAGCTAGTTATGAAAAGCCGCGATTCGGTTGTTGGAAATTAGATCGCGTTAGATCAAGGGTTAGTAGTAGACCTAGCAGTTTACGGAGTGGTCCGTTTAGGATACACTTTTTTGAAATTTGACATAGAATGAAATTTACCATGAATGTCCATAAAACAGCGCAGAGATAAACTATTGCAGTAATATAGACGTAATTCATCCCAGACCTTTCTTAAAGTACATTTTCCATACCTAATATGATTGGACTGGTTATATAGGCCTACACAGACACTATTAGTGGGTGTCCTCGTTAAAATTTACTATTAGTGCAGTTAGACGACCTCCTGCACGGTCGTTATTAAGCATGTAATGGACGAGCAACGGGACTAAGAGACTGCCTGCTGTTGTAAGACCTGATGGATGGAAATTGGATCAAATTCGGCCAAAGGCTAATGTGCCTAGCAGTTTTCGGAGTTAAACGATCCAAGATACGCCTCCTTTAAGTAATGTGCCTTACCATTATATTTTTATAAATATAAACATTCCTAAAACAAAGTAGGAAAAGGGTTGAAGTAGTACATATATAGGTACAAGCAAAGCCTGGTGTTTCTGTACTGCTATGTGCAGGGTATTAAGAAATAACATTTCCTTTTTTATTAATAAAAAAAAAGAAGAGAAGTTAAGCAATTGAAGCTGATCATAAACTATTCAAAAGATAGGTTTGACGTAGATATGTTATACGTTGAGTTTGGTATTGATCATCAAGGTAATAAATGCTGCGTAGTGATGTGACTAATGTATAGAATCCCCCACTGACTTACATCCCACCACGCGGTTACTACACACGGGGAAGATCACGCATCATACATTACCTAACGGGTATTCGCAGCGTGTAGATTATGTTGTTTTGTTATTGTCTTAATGTTAATTCTATGTAAGGATAGCGTTTTGTTATTTTATGCGATAATTCGATTAAAATGCTCGGCGTTTTAGCGGTCTTAATAACGGAATTGGCAAATTAACTCAAGGAAATTGCCTACCATTCTCACCATTACTTGAAAATAAGATTCAAACTTCTGTTATAAGTCAGCACATACAGTGTACGGGGTTATTTGAGAAGAATAGCATGATGCAATAAATGCAATGGAAAATATAAAATATTCTTGGATGAGCGACACTAAGCAGCCGACATTTCTGACGAGTTAGGGTTAGGGTTTATACAGGGTTAGCGAAGGTATTGAGATTTAGCAGAACTGATTTACAGCAGCAGACAACAGGCAGACAACAAGCAGACAACAAGCAGACAAGCAGACAAGCAACAACAAGCAGACAACAGCAATAGAATGACACATATACATCCTACTGATACATATACATCCTGCTGATACATGTTACGTGTTGACGTCTCGGGTAGACAGCGTTTGCATTTAGGTCGATTGAATTTGGGCGTCGCAGCTAATTGTGTTAAACATAATGTTGCTATGGTTGACGGTATTCTGTGTCTTCACTCGATACTTCACTGAATTTGTATTTGAATTAACCATCCATCATCGTAGAACGTGCCAAAGTATTTCTAAAAGTCCACGCACCTTATTGTGACAGAAGGCGGGTCTGGCACCTATAATATTTACATTACAGCCGGTATGTTTTCAAACGAGAGATTATTATCGCGATTTTACCAAATATTACAGAAGTCTTCACGTCAACACCATGCAATTATAGATGATTACCTACCTAATAACCTTAGATGTGATTCTGTACAGACTGGCCAGGCACTATAATGTATCCGACTCCAATTTCCAGCTTACACTACTGTAACGGATTAATGCACACCTTTAAGTGATTTACGATTACACAGTCATATCAATAGAACGCACCTTGCCTTTCCCTCGCCCTAAATAGTCCAATATCCAAAAACGTTTGTATAGAGATCAACCTAGTAACGTTTGTAATATTGCCAGGAACGTGTATGATAATGCGATAAATGTGTGTGTGTGTGTGTGTGTGTGTGTGTGTGTGTGTGTGTGTGTGTGTGTGTGTGTGTGTGTGTGTGTGTGTGTGTGTGTGTGTGTGTGTGTGTGTGTGTGTGTGTGTGTGTGTGTGTGTGTGTGTGTGTGTG
>NW_014577264.1:295155-301136 GCF_000485595.1 Priapulus caudatus | reverse complement strand
TGTGTGTCTGTGTCTGTGTGCGCGCGCGTGTGCGTTTGCGTGTGTGTGTGCGCGTGTGCGTGTGCGTGTGCGTGTGCGTGCGCGCATGTCTCAGCATATATGGTGGTCCTTTAACACTCTTTGTAGGGTATATGATAATCTTGTTTAGAGTCACAGATGCTAGGGAGTGACCACAGACACATCCCGAATTTGCCAGAGCTGGCTGGCATGGAGAGTTGCCGCAGCGATAAATAATTTTTTTACTGTTATGTTGCTTATATTCAACACGGACAGCATAGATCATCTTATATATTAGACGGAATTCATAGTTGCTTGATTTGTAAAATTATCACACCAACGATATTTTAATGCGATATGACGGAATTCTTGTGTAGGTTGTAAAGGTCGATCACCGCCTTCATCGTCCGTGCAGCTAAAGTTGCAGGCTATAGGAAGGAAAGTGGAGCAAATGCTCGAAACCCACAAACAGTGTCGAGAATGTAAACAATGGAAAGTACTGAATGTCTGGTAAATTCCAAACTCAGTCAGGTTTGGATAGGCCTACTCCCGAAGTTTTTTTTTGTCGTGGTACCTAATCACTCGAGCCGCTGCATGATAACCAATAATTTGCCTAAATTGTGCCCGCTCCTAAAAGACCTATACAAAGCTATAGATCGACTTTTCAAGTATTTACATAAATAATACTACGCCGCGTTTATACCATGTAGGCCTACAGCGAAAAGTAACGCAGCTTTACGCATGATCATGAAGTATAGCAAACAACCTTGAATGGACTCAGGTTCAGAGCAATTGAAAGATCATGGGATGCATATACATATATTGTTTCTGTGCTGTGGGTGCGAGAAATCTATGATAAAGTTATTAATGCGATTTGAAGTAGCTAGTTACATCATTATAAGCGCCTGTAAATTCAAGCGCAATACCTGGGGATGGGAAGCGAGAGGCATAATAGTGCACTCCAAAATGAGAGTTGCGTCACACACATATATACTTCATTTATCAATTCCTCGGCCCTTGGTCTAAGGCGATGCAAATCAACACTAAGGCAGCTTAGCGAAGGGCAAACTATGCTGACAGGTCACTGAGAATGACTGAATCTGGCAAGCGATCACTGAGGACAGTGCATGTCTGAATGGATCAAGAGCCCATGAACATAACGATAAAGTTGATGGGTTCCTGGATATCTGTATCCCCTGCACGTTTCTTATTATAGTTGGCTGTCCTGACACATATACGCACTTGCGTTTACGCTCTCTAACATAGATGTATTCACGGTGACGCCTCAGTGGGTAGTCAAAAGCGTAATTGGAACAAGATGGCCATTACGACCACTCAAAGTTAAACAGCTTTGCTGATAATTGGACAGCTTCCCCCATATAGGTTTAAACATGATTTGATGTTTGCTCTAGGCGAAAGGCTGTCAACAGTTAAAGCCGCACAATGCGCATCCAAACGCTAATTTCTTCAGTACTAGACTAGCAAATACTTCGTGTCATGCATAATCATACTACCTTATGGCAAAATAAACTCTAGTTCCTCCCATTTCACTGCGCGTTGTCTTATAAAAGGTATTTTGAAAATACCTCCGATGTTGTTGACAGTTCCCCAATCTCCAAGCAACCGTGCAGCGGTGCCGCGGTACAGCGGTACGGGCGCAGCAAAGATAAAAACATGTGACGTCACGTCACCACTTCGATGTTATGTTGTTTGAAACAAGTTAGCGTTGGCGCCTGATTACCTGATTTCGCACCTCTTTCTTGTTGGGAACGCGCAGTCAAATGGGAGGAACTAGAGTTTATTTTGCCATAAGGTAGTATGATTATGCATGACACGAAGTATTTGCTAGTCTAGTACTGAAGAAATTAGCGTTTGGATGCGCATTGTGCGGCTTTAACTGTTACCAACTTTTACTTTAGAATTATGATTACATGCATGATTTTTTATTTGAAAATTGTTCCCGTGGGAATCGATGGGAAATTATCTGTTATTCTATAGTCTTAAAGCTATTGCCCTAGCCCGTAGTAGTATGAGCAACTGACCAGGGGACGATTTTGTACGTATAACATTATTATGTCCTTCTATATTGACAGAAAAAATTAGGACTGCGCAAATTTCCCCAAGTATAATAGCTAGATCAAACGCTCTCTAAGTGTTAAATTATAAATTGTTACTTTTTGGCGTGCAATAACATCCAAGTTTACAAAATATCACGCACAACAAAAAATAGATGCGTTGAATTCTTATGCAAGGAAACGTTTTCTAGAATGTTAAAAAATTTTCAATTGTCAAAAATCGAATCTAAAATGGATTATTTGAACGCATGTCTTGAAACAAAACGCTAGGTATGTGCCTCGGACACGTTGGATTTTGAAATTAGAGGTATAAAGTACAATAGGAAGTCCAACCGGCTTTTATTTTGGCTTACACACAGCAGACAAATACATTAGAGTGACCTGCACACCAAAAATTACGATTAGAGGCGTAGTTTTTCTAATTAATTTCCGTTAATTCTTATGCTTTAACTCAATTGGTTTAACACAGGAAGTTAATTACCTATACGCATCATCTGTCCACCCACCCACACAGGGCACAGTCATTGCATCCATTTGGGAAGCGATAGAGCTCCTATAGGTAATTATGTTTTTATTTAACACGCAGGCTTTACTACAATTATTTATTGAATCATTTACAAAAAAATTTATTTTTGATTTATTATTAAAAATTTCTATTAATAACTCGATACCAAAACTAAGCCAATTAAGTCTCTATTTCTTAGGCTCTCATGTTAGGAGTATGTTTTTAATGTGTCTATTTATTGGATATCGGATTTCAAGAACAAATTATAGGCCTACCGCGTGAGAAGTATAAAGATTTTTCAGACACACTGGACCCATTGGTACTGCACTTTCTCTATGTGATTTTATTTCTGATAAAACTGAAAACCTTTGGATTTTTAAAAGGGAAGCTATGCAAAAATTATTTTACACATTAAAGCAACACTAGAAACAATAAATAACGGAATGTGCGAGAGTTAACTGGCCGTGACGGTTGGCAACATAGTTTTCAAAAAAAAAAAAAAAGTCCCACTACAATGGTTAGGGAAATGGTTGCATGTGCTAGCGGCACCACGTGTTTGATTCTACAACCAGAAATAGTCCTTGCCTTTAAATCGCAGATTTGAAACTGATACACAAAGGCTTTGGCTGAGGGGATGGTGTAAACAGACAGATATCTTGACGAAGAGAAGGCACGCACGTAGAGAGGTGTCAGGGAGCTAAATAAACACTGAATTCAATACATGAGTTATACGCGCCATCTTACACATTGAACATTAAATTTTACATTTCCAATAGCGGGTCGTCTAGTTTTGTGTCGACTAGCTGGAGTACACATGTTGCTTTAAAATAATGTTCTGACTGTATCGCCGTGGATGCTCGCCTCGTAGCTATACATAAATACCAGAAAAAGTTTACTTTAAATAGCACGTGGCACATTGATGTTTGTTTATGTTAAGCATCCTACGTGGATCATTACATATGCTGCGCACTGTGTCTGCAAGATGGCTGCATGGCTGAGAGAACTAGGATGAACTTTCCGGATCGGAAAACATGCACTCTTTTATGAGAGTATGATTGGATAAGTTTTGTATGCATAAAAGTTTCATATACACAATACTGAGACGTGTGTCACAAACCGTATTACCTCATCGTTCAAGCTGCAGTAACGACAAATCAAAAGCAATGTATGGCTCTGTATACCAATCCATCATTTTCTCACATGTTTTAGAATAATATTTAACATTTAACGTTTTATATTCGACGTTTCACTCATGAAAATAACGACTTATATGCATACAAGCGTTCTAGCCGAGCATGCAACAGCTACAGCTGTACGCAGAATTCACCAGCCTTGCTTATGGCACCATGCCAGCGCACATTTACACCGGAAGCTATTGAAATATCAAATTCCAAGGAAATATCCGTGTTTATTTGTGTTTTATTTTATATAACTAGAAATCGCGACCAGAACGCCCGCAAAGCACGTTGTCCTGCCTTTTTATGGAGGCATAATCCCCACCAAGCAGAAACACTATGACGTGGGGTACGCAACTATACTAAATACATATATTAGCTGCATATATATTTAAAAGGAGGCATGTGTTGGATTACAACTTGCCGATAACTTTTGAGTTCAATAGCCGTTGACCTAACTCTATCCTGTTTCTACCAATGAAAGTGACCCGTTTGCCGCAGTAGGCATGCAGTTCTGCCAAACTGGTTCCTTATTTTGATTTGTAAAATGACCATGAACCGTTACACGACCAGTAGGTGGCGCAACATGCCTAATTGCACGTGTCGCCAGCAACACTTCTCCTTTAAACAAATACTTGCTTACTTTGCTTATGCGCTGTTACATAATTATTCTCAATACAGATATGAGAAGTGTTAGACAGTTTTGTGGATTATTACATGTTGCTATAAAGCTTTCCATGTATACCAGAGGAAAATTTAATAGTGGTACAACAATAATTATACTCAAATATTTTCACATATATATAAAGTGATTATAATCGCGTTTGCGTGCTGTGTACGTACGACCTAATTTATTGACGGATCCTCGCATAGTTTTGACTATGATTCCGACTGAAACTAAGCAACCCAGCAACCAAATGTGGGAACTATATACATTTTTAGATGGAAACAAATATATATTAATTATACTGAATCGGAACCTATAGCACAGCTATATGCACACAATGCACCCCACCGCACATTTACAGTTGGCAAAGTTAACAGCACGTACGCCTTACTCACCATCTACTGTTCGTTGGATAGACGTAGTGTGTTTGTGTCTATACGTATATGTACTTCTACGCTTAGCTGTACGTGGGAGTATGTTCCTATATGCATGTACACCAGTTCGTATTCGTGTGCAACTCAGGCGGCATGTGCATACAGAAAGGGCACCTAAAGGGTTTATGTTGCTCCAGGGGCGTCACAACCGTAGGGCTGCCGTAGCAAAACGCTACGGGCCAGGAGCGTGTACAGGATTTGTACCAGGGTTAGGGTCTAACCGTAACCCAAACTTGCAAGCACGCGAAGGGGGGTCTGAGTGGCCCTCCCCCCGAAATTTTTTGAAATTAGACCCCCTTAGATGCGTTTTCTGCGCGAGCAGGGGGTCTGGACCCCCTGGACCCCCCCCCATGTACACGCCCCTGCGGGCCCTCAGCCTAAAGGGGCCCCCAAACTTTCAAATAGCCTCAGAATGCTGGAAATAGCATTTTAGAGCGTGTAGATTTAACAATTTTCAGGGGGGAGACCCCCCCAGACCCCCCTTCACACTTCCTACCTCCGGCACTCGGTTCATCACAAATATTCATGTTTAGGGCCCCAATTTCATTTTTGCTTACAGGCTCCCAATCATGTTGTGACGCCACTGTGTTGCTCGTTACATTTTCGAGATTGAAAGTAAAAGGAAGTTCGTATAACACGTTTAAGATACGTTTACCACAATGAGCTAATTGTTACTACAAGGAGTTACCTGTGCACCCCCATGGGGATTGGGGATGCCACTTTTGAAGGTGGCTTAATTGTCCTTACCCACACAAATCGGAAAACAGTTAGAAAAACTAACAATTGACATAAATCAATTGACATAATCAATTTCCACTAATTACACCCTGCTAGAGCAGACCGTGAAGCTAAGACATGTATACCTCGTCTTTTTTCTGCGTACTATATTATTACGCGTATTTTATATTAACAGGACCAGGAACCCATCTAACCAGCGTTGCTAGGTTGCTAGGAACATCACCTCCTCCCCCTACGTTTAATGTATGAATGTCTCACATAATTGTGACTATACATAGGTGACTACATATTCTATTATGCACGCAGGCACACATGCACACATGCACGCACGCACGCACGCACGCACGCACGCACGCACGCACGCACGCACGCACGCACGCACGCACGCAC
>NW_014577264.1:269168-295145 GCF_000485595.1 Priapulus caudatus | reverse complement strand
TAGTTAACAGACGGTACGCCTTAGCCTCACCTCTACTGTTCGTTGGGTAGAGTACGTAGGTTGTTGTGTGGGCTATACGGTATATGTACTTCTATGTTAGCTGTACGTGGTGAGGGTATGTTTCTATGAATGCATGGCACAGTTGTCGTGTAAATCTCGTGTGCAACTCAGTACGCGGTGACAATTCGCGCTGGCTTAACAGAAAGGGTCCACTGCCTAACTTGATAACGATGGGTTTTATGTGTGTAAACCTTGCTACATAAGTGGAGCGCCGTCTACAGGACAAGCTAAAAGCAGTTCACCCTGTCGCGTTACATGGTCAGTTTCGTCACGCAACGCTAGCGGGCAGTAGCAATAGTAAGTCTAATAAAAAAGATATTGTCTTCCTTGTTTTCACACCAAGTACAAAGTATTCTGGTGTCCCTTGGGATGTGGAGAATTGGGCCCGTTGCGCTGGATATACTCTTTCTATATTCTCTACGGGTTCGATTAACTGCGACCAAGTTGCAAGCACATGTGACTTGCTGACGCGCAAGTGGGCGGGTCCTCTGGAGGTTGGTCTTCTCCCCCCGGGTGGGAGACAATTATTTTTTCTTGAAATTAGCCCCTTGAGCGTATGCGGTTTTGGCTGCTGCCGTGACGCCAGTCGTGGTGTACTCCTGACCCCACTTCTCGGGGTCTCTGCCCGACTCACCCAGTGATTCCTCATTAGCCTGTACACGCCCCTTCTGCCAAGGGCCCGTCAGTCCGGGCGAGGGCTTAAGCTCACAGTTAGGCCGTTCCAGGTGGCCCGTTCCTTCTTCGATAAGCGCACTTATGTAAAATAGCCTTGCAAATGCCTGAGGAAATAGGTTCATTGTGTTATCCTTTATGCTCGATGCAGGAGATAGTTAAATTACGTGTAACGAAGCTATTAACAATTTTGCTTTTAGCAGTGGGTGGCCCGACTTCTCTCCTCTCTTTCTACAATGTAACTTTACCTGCGGCACTCTCAGACTTTTAGTTTCATGAAGCAAGTATTTACCATCAATAATGAGTGTTTTCTACGATGCCTCTACTTGTCATTATATTTGACATATACAGGCCTTCCCGATCCTAGTGGATTTGGTGACGATCTATCTCTTTTCAGAGCTGTTGCCGGGTTCCTCATTACATTTTCGAGATTGAAAGTAAAAGAACGTTCGTATACACGTTTAAGATACGTTGACACATGAGTTATTGGTTATACAGGAGGTAATGATTTAACAGGTTAGTTCGCTGCTGGCACCGCCGCATGTGGGAATTGGGGGGAGTGCCTTTTGAGTTACGGTGGCGTTAGTCTCGTCCTTCCTACCTCTACAACTCGCATTATTGCGCGCTAGAAACAGTTAGAATAAGAGTAAATGTAACCTCGCGAATTGACATAATCAATTGACTACATCATTTTCCACTAATTTGCACCCGTGTGTAGGAGCGACCGTGAAGCTAATGATCATGTATATTTGCCTCGTCCTGTATTTTCTGTGAGCGTCAAAGGGTATAATTTGGCTTCTTGAATGATTTTTTACTTATTTGTTTACATCGGCGTATGGTAATATAGATGTTCAAATAAATCGTATCATTATGAAGTGAGGCTAAGAAGGCACCATCTAACTCGGCGCAAGTACCGTTGTTGGTACTAGGTTGGCTTATGGATCGAACGCTATCACCTGGCTGCCCCCTACGTTTAGATTAAGCTGGGAATATGGTTCAATGTATGCAATTTTCGCGAACTTGCTGAACTCACGTCGATTAACTGGCTTTGGCTGTGATATACATAGGTGGCTGTTTAAAACTCAGTTCTTTATTATTTTGCTCAAATATTGTATGCACTCGAGCGCACGCTGGGAAACTGGGGTGTACTGATCCATGGCTACATTGCGCTAAAAGTATTACATTGAGTTCACTCCAAGTAGCACTCGAATACGCACGCTGAGCGCATCGCCGAGCGCGTAACTGTTTCCGGGCCGGATTTGCAGGCGCGCTAAGCAGTTACTGAGACCGTCATACGTAAACAATGCGCCATCATCATCGCACGAACCGCATATTCGAGATACAGCGACGCACTCGTCCAAGGTTTTTCCCAGGGCATTTTTTAATGGTTAAACTAATCTCTATCAGGGTAAAGACCTTGGGAGGATTCGTTACTAGGGTCAGATCCACGTTCAGTTCGCACGCTCAATGCACTTTTAATTCGTTAGTCAAAACACACGCATCGCACGGGCAACAACCAGCTTAGCTCAACCAATCATTTACCAATAGACAATTATGACACACGCACGCACCGCACGCACCCACGCCACGCACACACACCTTGCACAGCACGCCACGCTGAACGTAGTCATATTAACATCAAATGCATCGCTACACGATTGGACGCACCACGCACACATGCGCACTGAACCCAGCCACACACGCAGACACGGCAGATGCAACACCGGCGCTATACGTCGTAAGACGTTCATGATCATATACCTGCTCCAGGTCTAGGCACATGCATGTAGGCCGACGCAAACGAGCCAAACTCAAAGACACACCTCCTCTCTCATGCATCAGGGCAGTGGCAGTCCAGATTGCTTCTCGTTAACAAACACGGTCTCAACGCACCCACAGGCAACACGCACGCACGCACGACAGCACACACACGGCGCACGCACGCACGCCACATACGTACAAACACGCCAGCACGCACGCACACCACATCGACACACGCAACGGGCAGCGCACCGCACGCACGGCACGCACACACACACTGCACGCACACGACGCCGCACGACACGCACGCGACGCACGCACAGCACGCTGCGACACGAGGCGTACAGCACGACACGCACGACAGCAGACACACAGCTTACACACACACACAACACACACACACAACCCCACAACACACAGCACACACACACACACAACAACACCCTACGCACACACACATGCACACACGCACGCACGCACGCACACACACACACACACGCACGCACACACACACACACGCACGCACGCAAGCACGCACACACACCTGCACGCACACACGCACGCACGCACGCACGCACACACACACACAATAATAATATGTGACGTGCCCTGACGTTGTGGACGGTGAGCGAGATGGTGCGCGCTGAGAAGCTGCTTGTATACATTACGGAGAGGCTAAGCGCGCCTGCAGACGCGTGCTGTGTAACTGTATGACAGACTATTGGTAACAGTCTCAGCGCAGCCTGCTAACGCATAGATCACACGTACCAGCATTTAGCATTCGCAGTGAATGTCAATTGATCGCGAAGACCTGAATAAATCTTGTCTCGACTCTAGCTGTTGTTGTTTAACACCAAATGGGGAAATAATAGTAGCTGTCAACGTGATACCGATATTCTGTAAACAACATATGTATGTGTAAAATAAAATAAATATGATATGTATTTTGATGAAACGAGCTATTATAAGAAACCCATAGTAAAAACTATGGATTTAATGTGTGATTATTCATTATGTAATTTTGATCGACAAGCATCGTAATTATCAGTTTATTGTAACTATATTCATCAACTATAGTATTGTCTCATGATAGACGGTCGTTCGATTAAAAAAGAACGCAACGCGTCGATTGATGTTTTTTTCGCCGGATGCGACATCTCTCCATTAACAAAACATACGAGAAACGAATACTAGTAGGTGCACTGAGAAAATCTCCGACCGCACGCCAGTCTTCCGGTTATAAAGCGTGAACGGATGTGAGCGGGGCCAGAGAAAACATGGCCCTGCGTTCGATTGCGAACGTTTCCCTTTTCGTTCCAGTGGTGTGATGTTATTGAGGAAGCATTTTACGCGTGTGTGTAACTCGACGTAATGATCTCATATAAGCGTTTTGGTGAACACGCTCTCACAAGCTAGCCACCCTATAACGCCGTCATCAAAGCAGCATCACACTACATCACATATTCCGTACCAACGTACGTGGCTATTATATTGATTGAGACACTGAATTAGAGAATTAAATGGACTACTAGCAGTGAATATAGGCCGATACCGATGTCGCGGTAGCTGTTGATCATGCACACGCCTTCTGGCATAGCCAAGATGAAAATACGAATAATAAGGTCAAGCCAATACCATGATGCCATATTAATAATTATGAATCCCGACTCTAATTGTAAGTATGGAATGACTAAGGTTGTTGAGCACGCAAAAGAATGCTACTTTACAGATCACATGTTGTATTATATTGTATTTTTATTTATACTTATTATAAGTATTGCTTGTTTTAGCTAGTTGGCCGATGTATGTCAGGTCAGAATATGCGTCATGCAGGAATTGAACTTCAGCGGAAAACCCGTCAATTCAACATTGATGTAGAAATATGCAAGAACACTATCTTCTATTTATCACACACACGTACACACACACGTACACACATACACACACACACCACACCACCCACACACACCACCACACTACAAGCTCCACTACACACAGCGCACGCACCATTAGCATATATCTATACTGCGGGAATACCCGGCGTTGGCCGGGGAAATCGTGGCGTTCCTCAGTGGGTGGACCGCTTGGTTGGAAAGGAAATGATCAAAAATCGAACTATCTATCTTATCCATGATCCAGCATGCATCCCATTTCCATTGCATCCATCCATCCCTTCCTAATCCCATCGAGCCATGTTATCCCATGCCTCCATGACATCCATCCCTGCATTGGCTCCCATGCCATCCCCATCCTCCACCGCATCCCATCCATATCCATCCCATCCCTCCCTGCCATGAATCGCATGCATCGCATGCCCTCCCTCCCAACATAAATAATAGAAATCAAAAGATAAAAGATATTACAATAAAAAACGAATACAGCAAGGGTATACGAATGTTCACAACGTACGTGATGTTAATATGTACACACCGCCATCTATTGTAATAGATTTTTATCAATTTTTTTGAACTTTTCTGAACTTTTGTTTGCAGACGACCACCTCCAGACGTGCTGATTCTTAAAAGTTTATTTTAGTTTTCGCGCTTAGGTGCGGAGTCTCGTAGTTATGGGTAGGCCTATTCGGCTTGACAATGTGTTCTATATATATATAGATAGGCTGCATGCGAAGATCGAGCTCAGTTTCCAATGCATAGTAAGATGCATCTGACCAAATAGCAGTTAATTAGCACCATGAAAATACGAATAAGGTCAGCATTACCATGAGGCATCCGATCTAATTGTAAGCATGGATGTCTAGGCTCTAGTTATAAATACACTTACTGTTAGAAAAAAGGGTTGTTGACGCACGAAAAGAATTCTGCTTTACAGATCCATAATTTATATATGTATATATGTATCTAAATATTGGCTTCTGCATGTTATGTTGTTATTCTTGATATTGTTTTCATAACTGTCTATGTTGTCAACGATTAACACACACACGCGACACACACACCACACACACACTACACAACACACACACCCACACCATTGCACACCAACACAAAGCACCACACGCAACACACAAACACCACAAACACACCCACCACAACCGCACGACACACCCACACACAGCAACAGCACGACGCCGCACGCCACACGACGCACGAACGCACGCACGCACGGACGCACGCACACACACACACACACACACACGTATATATATATACATAATAATGCTCAGTGCTTCACTTTATATGCGTACAATACGTCAATTTTTTTTATTGCCGCTACACATTCATAAACCATCGCAATCGCAGAAGAACACATGCACTATAGAATACATGCTCAATCGTTCGATAAACGCTTAGTCATTAGTACAAACGCTGGGAAAGGAACAAATCAATTAGATAATATTTTGCAGCTCGCACATTCATTATTAAACAGTCGTAATGTATTGGTACAGATAATGCGATTGAGAATTGACCTACTTTTCACCTTCACGAATTGCCAGATTCAAAATATAGCCGAGGAAGCCTGCGAACATCGTTAGCTCGGGATACAGGCGTGCGATATCTGTACGGCCAACGCGGATCGGAAGACAATTAGTTGCTACTGGTAACTTATTGACGAATTGAAATGAAGTAATGGTCATGAAAACTAACAAGATCAATAGTTCTTTCTAGCGGATTACAGAGCTAGCTACATTACTCCGCATACTTGGAAATTGTTGTACTGGGAAAAATGTTGTTGATCGATCTCCGCTTCGGCATCGTAGAATTGTAGAGTTGTAAAGATGTTAGCAAATGGTAGCGAAGAGTAAAGACGATGTAGTCGCAGAATTTTTTCTTGAAGATTGACTTTATTAGTAAACACAATAAAAAATATATACATACGGCAACCTATAGGTGACCGTGCCTAGGTCCCGTCATCTCTGTTTTCGTCTATCTCCACTACATCGTCTCTCGTTTCTTCCTCTGGGTAATAACTTACTTATGATCTTTCGTCCGTGCCTATTTATACGTTTCCGAAAACCGCCCGGCGACATTTCAATCCGTCCGGTTTTTCGTCATTACGACCGGGCCTTGGCTACGTGGCTGGCGACGAGGCTACGCAAATATATATAGTGCCGTACATTACATCCCGCGTCATTACCAAAACAACAACGAACCACCAGGCCAGAACACAGTTCCACTGCCTCGCCTGGCTAGAAGCGCTACTGGTTAATTACAACGCACAATGTACAATACAACAATATCATTGGGCCGTTATCGTTAACGTGCACATACACGCACACGCGCACGTACACACATACACACACATGCACACACACACACACACACACACACACACACACACACACACACACACACACACACACACACACACACACACACACACACACACACACACACACACACACACACACACATACACATCCCCCCACACATACACATTCCCCCACACACATATACACATACCCCCCACACACACATACACATACACATCTCTCACACACACACATACACATACCCCCCACACACACATTCACATACACATACCCATCCCCCACACACACATACACATACCCCCCTACACACACATACACATACCCCCCCCCAGAGCATTGTTATTCTATTTTATGATCCAATGAGTATACTGGCATGCACTTTTTATTTTATTTCGGCACGACATTTGATGAAGTAGATATTCATAGAAGGTGTCAAAGGTATACCCTGTTTCTGGTACTACAAACCATAATTCTGGTACTGATTATGCTCACAGTGCTGACTCCAATTATCTAGAGTGGTTTCATTACTTCCAATATTCTGAAGAATGGCCGAGCAACATCGCAGCATGCATCGCGGCTAGCATGTACGAAAATTTCCCATAATGTGTGTTACTTGCTATATCTGGTACACAAGTTAGAGAAACATGGGCTTATCTATGCATTTAATCACCGAACAACACCATTAAATCGCTTTGCAAATAATTCCCGTACAGAACCATTAATGCGCTAAATATGTAGCACGCATGAGCCATATAACAGTTCAATGTTCAGCGCCAGTAGCGAGATATCACAAATTGCCTCTCGCGTTTAATTTCAGTATATATAATAAACATAATTATTATTATTGATTATTATTTATGGGTTGATGTATTGGTAGATTAGTTCTATTCAACCGCACTTACAATATGTGACAGGAGAATATGAGCAGCATCGGTCAGATTGATTCATTGTGACCCACTTCTACTGTCACCGTGAATACCCTCCGTTACAGCATCACTAAGGATTCAGCCTCCTTGCATTATCCCCCTCTTGATAGGCATTTGTACATGCTTGATAGGCTCAGTGATCATGCATCCTTGATGCAAGTGGCAGTTGAACTTTCTCGCCACTGGCGAATGGAATCGGGGCGTAGATACAGTCAACAAATCCTGTTCATGAAACGAACACCCTCAAATGAAAAAAACATGTTTTACTGTATTTCTTCCTCTACAGCAATAACATATATCGGCCCTTCGTATAGATCAAGTTCAGTTGCGATGTGGCCTGCAGTGGATTACCATGCGACATATGTTGACGCGGGCAGTCGTGTACAGTTAAAATATCTTAGGGGAGAGCAAATCCGGGGCTATAATCTAGATGCGTAGCCAGAATCAATTACGCTAATGGTAAATCGTCACAGAGAAAATTAATACCTGCGAATTACCCGCATGTTGTATCTTTACTAGGTTGTCGATATTAGGGCTGCTGTCTCGGCAAATCAGATACGCGCTTGTATAAAAATGTGTTATTCTATGACGCGCTGTTCCACCACTCATATGGATACATGTCAATTTCATTAGCTTTGATGCCAGATGCAGTATCTGCCTTTCGTTAAATCTATTTCAGGCACTCATGACTGAAGTTTACTAAAATGAAAAGTGATGGGTTTCTAGGGATTTGTGGTTAGATCGCATTCACAGTACTGGGCGATAGGGATTTTCTACATATACGTGTATCTACCAATTAATTAAGTTACCAATTAACGCGCAATAGTCGCATATCGTTCTGTCGAGCGTTTGTTGATTTAACAAATAATCAGCTTAATTGTCTTAAAACTCGTTTATTGAATGCCACTGACTCACACATTTTAAACTCACGGGCTATATAGATTGTTCGAAACAAGTTAGCTTCATAAACCAAATGCGGCACCGTGTGTAAAACATTATATGGTGGGCGAACTGTATCGCGCAAGCAAAGGCCGACACGAGCTTTGTGAGATTTTGAAAAGTGATTATTTGTCCTATTCAAAGGTTCAAAGATTCAAAGATTCAAAGAAGCAATGTAATAATAAATATGTTCGCAACGCTTGGATGCACAGTATATATATATTGTGAATTTGAATTGTTGTCACATGACTACACAATTAGTATTTCCAAACCAGGTGAACGGCAATATTTTTATTTCATATTGTCCAGAGATTACGGTTCGTCAGCGTACATAGATATATCACTTTCCCGCAACAGTCACAAACTGGTAATAACACCCAACAGACTAATGCGTATGCTACGATAATATATATATATATATAGAAACAACTTCCACAAAACTTCCATCTAACAAATTCCTAAAAGTATATAGCAATATATCTCAAAACGAATTTTATGAACATGAAAGCAAACATCACTTTAAAGTATACTGACGAATGGAGGCTTCTAGCCAGCAGTTTGTAATCGCCCCGTATAATGCCATACGTTTTAGCACCCCATAAAGCTCTATTCTGCCAATTCGCTCCTCAATGCACTCTAAATGCTTGAAATCTCTTGAAAACCCAACGGCATTGATGGTGGAAGCCGTTGTTATGCGCCTCAATAGTTAGCCGGCATCATGCACCCTAGCGAACAACGAATCAATATCATCTCTAACAGGCATTCTGTTAACATCACGCCAGATTCAACGGTTTCCGTGTCTGTCAAAAGAACTAATAATCATTATTTTATAACTGCACCGTGACTGCACGCCGATTTACATTACAGTAAATAAACAACACAGATCATGAATAATTCACAAATGTTTGATTGTGTTATATTGTTAACATAAGAATAAGGCCAAAAGCATGCGACTCACGTACCATTTGGATGATACACATTTAGCGTATAGCACAGCTTTCGAAATAATTAATATGTCAAACCACTACCAATACCAATAATCAACAATACCATAACGCTACGCGCAGCAATGTTTAAAATGTGTAATTAAATGTGAAATAATAGTTTACATATAGCAGAAAAATGGGGAAGAAAGAGAAAGAGAGCGAGAGAGAGAGCGAGCGAGACGGAAGAAGAGAGAGAGAGAGAGAGAGAGAGAGAGAGAGAGAGAGAGAAGCGAGAGAGAGAGAGAAGAGAGAGAAGAAGATAGAAAGAGAGAGAGAAGGAGTAGAGAGAAATTGTGAAAGAGAAGAGCGAAAGATTTATGGATGGATAGGCGGATGGATGAATGGATGGATAGATGGATGGATGGATGGATGGATGGATGGATGGATGGATGGATGGATGGATGAATGGATGAATGGGTGGATAGATGGATGGATGGATGGATGGATGGATGGATGGATGGATGGATGGAATGGAATGGGTGGGTGGATGGATGAATGGATGAATGGGTTGGATTAGATGGATGGATGGATGGATGGAATGGATAGATGGATGGATGGATGGATGGGATGGAATGGATGGATGGATGGATGGATGGATGGATGGATGGATGGATGGATGGATGGATGGATGGATGGATGGATGGATGGATGGATGGATGGATGGATGGATAGATGGATGGATGGATGAATGGATGGATGGATGAATACATGTACACGCATGGACATGCGGCGGGGGTTATTTGACATTTAAGCATACTAATCAATATCAAATTTAATACTCATGTTCCAGGACATGATTCCCACAACACCACTACAACGCCAATGCCGTTACCATCACGCGCACACACGCACGAACCTACGCACGCGCGCGCTCTCTCTCGCTCTATTCACCTCGCTCTCTTCTTCCTTTTCTCTCTCTCTACTCTCGCTTTATAACCCTCGCCAACCCCTCTTTCTCTTCATATCCCATTCTGTACTCTCTCCCCTAATTCATCCACTCTCTGCCTGTAATTTTACGAAATCGCTATAACATTAAACAAAAATATCCCAGCATTCATCACTTTCTGATGCAGAACAGCGAATACCCACTATTGTTGCTACGATTTTACTTGGTGCCATTTGAACGAGTGTAGTCTTACATTTAGATGTTTCGTACGTTTAGACTCGAGCATACAGTTGTACGCTCTAAACAGTATTTTACTCAGATGATTGCTAGGTTAACAAGTTCAATATGAAGAAAAAGTAGCCCCCCCCCCCAGACACACGACTCGGCCACACACAGACATACACACACGCACGCACGCACGCACGCACGCACGCACGCACGCACGCACACACACACACAGACACACAGACACACACACACACACACACCCACACAGATTGAGAGAGAGAGAGGGAGATACATGCACGCACGCACGCACGCACGCACGCATGCCCCCCACACACACACGGTGAGACATAGACGCACCACTAACGCCAACACACTCAATTACTGCCTATTTAGCCTACTAAACGTTGATAAGCCAAGAAAAGATGTTTATTTGAGCTACAGCGCGTCTGCCATGTTTCTCGTGGTATACTGGAATGTGTAATGGCTTCCCCCATCTTTCACTAGTAACCCAAATTCAACCGTCGGAGAGCTACAAGAACCCGGAGAGTTTGCCAGCACGGTATAGCAATTATGCTCAGATGGAAGCGTTGGCAAAAATCCTCTGTGCGATGAATTTTCCGGCAAATTTGAATTCAAGGCATACAAGGAGAGTGGGACTGGGGTAGGCAAGTAGACCGGGAAGATGGAGTGGGGTAATCAGAAAGGCAGAATCTGCCATCTGGGCTGGTTTTGCATGCTTTCTAAAGTATTATATCACAGCTGCTGTTTTCTCGACACATCATGTCAAACAGCTAATAAAAAACACACAAATTAGTTATTGGAGAGTGAAACACTTAAAGAAGCATGTAGTCGTGACTGCCGTCAAAGGGTTGTTCTCTCTTACAATATATCCTAGTTTAGTCCAACAGTTCTGAACGGTCAAAGGTGCTGTACATAGTATGGGCAACTGTGACCGTTTTATCAGTATTGTCCTTAATAACCGTTCGGTTTCTCGGGAGTTTGTTACGAATATAGCAAGAAACATATCTCAAGAAAAATAATTAGAACAGGGCATCGTCTTGTGTTAATAAAAAAAACACTGCACGATTTTATTTAATGGTAGTAAATTAATTAAAGTTTAGACGATTTAAAAATGATAATAAGCTTTTAGATATGTCCATTAAATAGGCCTACAGCTTATTTAGTTATATGAAACAGCGGCAACGCATTGTATATTAAATTAAAATATCATTGAAATAATATACGGAGGTGCACGCACGAACGCGCGCACGCACGCGCACGCGCACGCACAAGATATAAGATACTATGACAATACATAAGAGGCCTTTAATGAAAATAAACGTAGGCCTATATTACTATATTACAAAACAGTTACACTGCAACAAATGGATTGTGTTCTCATTGCCAAAATTATCGCTTATGACCCTGGCGCTATTGGGGTAGCATTATAAATGTATATATCTTGGCGTGTGAACAACAGATATTACAAGGAAAGCAAACGATAGTTATTATGCTGTAGCTTCCATTTATAGGCATCACATTAATAAAAATTTAATTCGGTAAAATCGTCGTCGTTTAAATTATTTCGATTTTAGGGTCTTTTTGGCAGTCAGAGTGGCTCTACATGGTCGCAACGATACCATGATCTGCTGCTGCAGGCCGTGTGCGAATGAAACAACGTAATAACCTAAATAGGCCTACATGATATAATGATAGATTGTCATGAGCACATAAAAACATACCTATAACCGTTCGTATAGCAAGACCATGTCAGTAATATTATCATTTACATTATATCACAGCGACGTGCGTGTGAGAGGTATAGGCCACTCCAAGCGCCCTCATGGGCGTTGAAATAGACATTAAAGAGAATCGCGGCGCGTCAGTTGTTTTATAGCCGATGCTACAGTACATCGAAGCCCTGATATACAAAGACCTAGTTAAATAATTCCTCAACAAAACGCGTTTTGTTCGCTCAATGCTATGCACGAATACGCACATTTCTCTATATAAGGCAAATAGTCTCCACTAGGACTTTGATCGTAGTGACTCATACGCTACTACGTGATTTTTAAGTAGAACTTTTTACGTGATTTTTAAGTAGAACTTTAACAGCGTAGATTCATCCAAATACAAGATCCAATACTGGATAGAATTTGATTTGATTTACGACGTATAGTTATTAGATATTTTTCGGCTACATTTTAACGTAGTTATTAGGGTAGATATTTGTGATATTTCGTAATGAAATATAAATAAACCCATTCCAAAAGTCATTTGATAACTATTTTCAACCCAGTTATCACAGAAGCAAACTTGTGTCATTCTAAACACATCACAGATGCATTATCAGTCCTTGCAGTAGCCTCATATATTTTAAACATGTCGTTGAACAAAACTGCAAAGTACTTTTTATAGCTCTAAGGAGTCTTTCACAATATAAGCTATGCGTAATATCATTTCCCAGCAGCTTCGGCTTCTCTCGCGTTGCAGCAAGGAAAACTAAATATTGTATGTAGAATGCACGGAGTATATAGTATATAGAATATGAACACGTTAAAACGAACCGTAATGAACGTCGTTGCGTAACTGGCGGAATGCTAACACGAGATATTAACGTTATAATAATATTAATCAGGTTCTAGTAAATTACCGAGGAGCATGAAATCGCAAGTAACGTGCGGCTTTGATATTCTTGAACGGTAGCTCTGTACCAGATTGTTTTACGAAGGAATCAGGCGAGGAACAATTATAACAGCGTTGCCTCACTGTAACATGGTATGCCGTACTCTGCTAGAAACTTGTACCAACACTCTATACATTATATAATCACTGCTCAACAGATTCTGTATTGTTTTCAATTTAACGGTGACGCTACCACATCGCGTGCATATTTAATTGGGACCAGTCGCTTAAAAAATGCCAAACTCTTTACTTTAAAGTTAACTGGCAGCAATGTCGCTTATTATATGGCTAAACGTGCTTGCTCTCGGTTTCGCCTACTTACATTAACAAACGCCAACTCGACCAAACGCAAGCATGTGCGCGTTTGCGCAATGCACACAAACACGTAGGCCTACGCACGTATAAACGCACGTGTGACGAACGCGCATAACCAGCCACAGAAAATCACACGTTACTCTTGCCCGACATATGAACCACTCACTATACGTCATGGCAAGCATGTAGGTTATATTTATTATTTGACTGCAGCTTTAAGCAAATATCCACTCCTCATCTAGTGTTACGACGCCCCATAACGATTCAATAGGAATGATGAGTATAGTATATGCTATGAGAAACCAAGCGATAATCATAGCATTGGCAGATACCAATACTGATGTTTACTTTCCAAATGAATAGCAAGACTAGCAAATCTATGAACCTACTGGCATTACACACAAATACAGCGTATTTCAATAATAGAGTGTGCAGTAACATGTTAAATATCTCTCAACAAATAATTCACAAATTTGACAGTAGGAGTCAAAATATGAACTTTACCCGATCTTTAAAGTTACGTGAATTATTACGAGCCCCTGTTGGCGGAAACGTCAGCGTGGCGAGATTGAGCAACATGATCACTTATAGCATACCCTTAAAAGAAGTTAGCCTAAATGTAGATTGTGCTATTTAATGATTTTATTTTGCCTACGAAGAGTGTCATGTAAGCTATGGAAGTTAAAATTGCAAGTTATATTTCAATTATATAACATCTACATGAAGGCGGCTATAGTCCATGATATACGCTTTAAAGATGATATCATCAAAGGCCCAGTCACAAATGAACTTAAATATCATTTATAATCATATCAGACATGAACAGGTCAGCTTGTTGCTGATAGGGTCTATGTCCCCCAGGGTACTGCCGGAACGTACCCTGGGTACGGTCCGGTATACCGGAACGTACCCTGGTAACTATCTGATATGCCGGACCGGACCGAAAAGTTGGATTGGAGTATGAAACTGTGAAACCAAGAAGAAATTTCAACCTATATACACTGATGCGCGCAATCCTTTTGCAAATATCGCGATGATCGGGAATGCGTTTTCCTTTCGCAATGTTTACGACATTTTCGCGAATTTTCGCGCGAGATTTTTGAAAGATCTCCAAGTGTGGTGGAACAGGAAAATTTGTATGATTATCTTAATGGGTTGGAAACGTATAGACTCGCTGACACTTGTAGAATAATTACACGAATACTGAAACGAATATTTTGCGGGAACGGACCGGAAACCAGGGGCGTGTACAGGATTTGCACCAGGGAGGGGGTCTAACCGTAACTCAAACTTGCGAACACGCAAAGGGGGGGGGGTCTGGGGGGTCCTCCCCTCATAATTTTTTTGAAATTAGACCCCCTTAGATGCGTTTTCTGCGCGAGCAGGGGGGGGGGTCCGGACCCCCTAGACCCCCCCCTGTACACGCCCCTGGAAACAAGGAACGGGAGCATAAAGCGGCGCGTTTCCTGCCGACAAGCGGTATATGTATTACGACATCGGCTGAAAGTCGGGGTACGGTCTGGAGTAGGCGAGGTACGGTCCGGCATATTAGATAGTGACCAGGGTACGTTCCGATATACCGGACCGTACCCAGGGTACGTTCCGGCAGTACCCTGGGGGACATAGACCCTATCAGCTAAACGCTGGATACACAACGATATTACTGTTGATGCTTTCTCTTATATCTTAGTTAACATCTCCTCATACATGACCCGCTTGTTACAAAGACGTCCTCTCAGCCTAAAAAAAACTATAACTACGCAAATATTATTCAGCTGAGCTGCAAACGTCTATTGTTATCCATTGTGTCGGCCTGTTGCCAGAGACTTCATAAATAGTTATGACTATCGCAGGTCTGTCTCGACTTTTGCACGACACTTCACTCGAATATTTATGACGTTTTTGACTTATAATGTAACGGCTACTTATTATGATTTTGACAACGGCCGCCGGAAATACACTATTGAAACAAGTAAATACCTCGCAGTTTGCAAAACAGTTGCAAACTCGCATGTGCACTAATCATGTGCTACATATTTACAGTAATCTTCACTATTAAATTGTATGGAATAATCCGCGGCGATTACTCGCAGTCCGCATACTCGGACCCGTCACAAGTAGTGTTAGTTGTACAAATGCCAACATAACCAATACCGTTATTGGGTGAGCTCTGCACGTATAGCTATCGTTTTCACAAAACTTTATAGTATAAATTCACAATCGACAATAGCAGTAGGGCCTACAGATCATTTACGGACACCAATGACACATGCGAGAACGATTCCTCATTCAGATTAAATCATTTAAACAATTATTATAATAATAGTAAACTATGCCCTATTCTATGGTGTCGAGCCGATTTTCCGTTATTAGCACAGTAACACGGAGCATTAAACTAACAGTAACAACAAGCTATATCCTTGCAGCCAGCTGTCTCCGGCGTGTGGTTTACCAATGCTAAGAATGCCACGCAAATAAGCAACAGCTATCCTATCTCAGGTATCAATTACCCTAACCCAGATACTCATTAGACAGGAAACTCATGGCCATTGGCTGCGCGTGTATGTGTGCTTGCATAACAGATGGAACGATGCAGCAACTAACTTTCTTTTACTCAACCGGCATTAGCAAGAGGCCAGACATACAGATTCCTACACTCATGCGAAACAAAACGTCCTGGTAAAGGCACAGTTAGCAAGCTGCAAACACAGTATATAAGCATATCACAAGACAATTCTATATTAGCAATAGTTAATATCGACCCCAATCCTATTCATAATGGCTTTGATAGCACGGCGTACCCGCGCCCACGTAGTACTATAGTGATATTTGACTCTCGATCAGCGTCAATGAATCTCAAGTATTTCTGGTTAGTCTTTCGACATCAGGGCTGACATCAATGTAATTAGTTAATGATGAAACAAGCAACATGGACAAGCAGTCTTGCCCATCACCCAGTACAGGGTGCTGGCAGATAGAATTATGCAGGTTTGCGTACAGTAGGAATACATGGCAGGAGTATACGTTGAGGCTGTCCAATTTGATAATAAATCGATTTTCGTACCTGAATAAAAACGAATCAATGATTTATTTATAAGTTGTGTAATGATTCGGTCGCCCTTATGAATGATAGTAACAACGCGGAAGTAGGAAACACTCGGTCTTACCGTTATTCACATGCTTATTCTAGATCAACGACCGACCATGAGGGCGGAGTGCGAAGATATCAGTAGGCTCTATGGTGACTAGTTAAACTCGCCAAAAACACGATTTTATGTCAAATAATATTCCAACACTATCATCGTCTGTTGAATTCTGTTACATTTTTTTAAACTTAAAAAGATCGTTAGGGTATTTTTAGCAACAGAAAGGCAAATTCACCCCGCGCCCACCCTCTTCTTAGAGCCTAAGCTGACATCCAGAAAGGAGAACTATTTTACCAGCTTTAACATATCAATTTAGGATTTAGATCTATGAGAAATGTTATTACAAATATTAATTAACCCATTACTTTCATACAAGCTTGTTTGTGCCGACTAGCGTCTGATAACCGTGATGATTTAAATTTCTCGCGATGGTGTCTTGTAATAAAAAATCAGTGCTTTCATACATGCCCATAGCTGTATTCATTTTGCGTACAGGGTTTACAAGTCTTAGTACTGGGCATTTGTTCCTTGTGCGCTTTTCCCTCGAAGCGAGTATAATTAATTAGACAAGTTGTAAAAGTTGGCATATTTGAGAGCATCACCTGAAAATCTGGTTGTAAGTTCCCAATTTTAAGTTTTACCATAGTTTATTGCATATTTTTAAAATGGTTTTTGTATTTTGTATACACGATGGGAATTGATAAACGGTAGGCGTTGACACAATGTCGATGACATGTAGATGAGTTCTAAAGGCAGGAAGTCCTGGCATTGACCCAATTCAATGTAATGTAAACTAATCAGAACATGCTCTGTCATTGCATGCCGCGTTAATAGACTATATGTTCGTCTTTTTCCTCTATATTGATGATCGGAAACAGTAACCAGACCCGCTGATGTAAACCGTAGATGTTTTGGTTTGTAATAAGTACTATCTTGAGTACCTATATAGCTGCTACTGAGTCCTCAATAGCAATTCAGCTCTTGGACGCGTCAATACTATGCGTGTTATATCTCTATAAATATAATTAAGATTCGAAGAAATACAGTCAATCCATGTACTTACCTTAACATTCCACGGAGATATATTTCCAGGAGTTTGAGTAGATCAAATACCAATGTGCTCCCTGTTTTTATACTTGAAACTACCGGATATTCACTAGGTCATGTAAATAAAATGTCTTTCCTTGTAGCTGATGGCGATTAAATACACACGTGATTCATGCCAAACTGCTATTCATTTCTATGCTGGTTGAAATGTTCGTTATGCGATCGAAAATCGATATAAACGAACACAATTTATTTAGCATTCGATCTGTTATGATTTAAATTCACTTCTTTTCACGGCTCACGCGTTAGCCATGCGTTGAGCTATCCGGCAGTAGAACACTCGGAGATGCTGTTCGTACACAAAATCTAGCGAGTGAGCAGCGAAGTCAAGCAGCGCGGATTGGGAGATAGCGCAGTCGTGGCTGCTGCGTCACGGGTTCTCAAACAGGTTTATAGCAATGTCGGTAGCGTGGGGTAGCAAGCCTTTACAACAAGCACGGAATTACGTCTTGATCGCCGCATGTAATGCGATTAATGAAGCCAAGCCGAGCGAAGAGAGAGAGAGAGGAAGAGCTCATCCAGCAGCTAGATTGGCCACACGCTGAGCACGCAGTCTCGGCGCGCCACCACTGTGTCGCTGTGGGAACTGACGGCAGATGTTCCACAGAAACTCGCGTGCCGTAACATGCGAACTGAAAGTGGTACTCTGTTGATATAATTGATTTAGGGTGAGTGTTCCATGTAGCGGTGTGAAGCCGTGTGTGCAGCAAACAGCGGTGCTGTCACGGTGACTGTGGCAATATCCACGCATATAATAACGTTCACCACACATGCACTGATATACATGCGTCTCGCTGCTACTTAGCGACACACTGCCATCGTTAACAATGATATCGCAAACGTAAAATCACTAGACAATGTTTTAAAATTAAAAATATTAGCATAGTTATAGGACATCGTTCAATAAAATCCACGGGAGTTAATATCAGTTCACGATTTCATAGCTCGTTAACGGCATATCGATCTACGCGGACGATACTGTATTGAAGCGATATATAATGTATAATGTTTATTGGTCATTTATAACGCACAAACTGCAACTAACCTGTTTATATAGGCAGCCGTAATAATTTAACCTATCTACAACTCTAGGCTTTCTATATAAATTATTAAAACGTTAAACTATTGCAATTTTACTGCAGGAATACAATGTCGCAGCAATACTTAATACATTTCATCTAAACCTAAGCCACTCCGTTCCTAGTAAAATAGATACCCGGTGTACCACAAACACTCGCGCGATCCATGCAGCTACAATAAAAATGCCCGCATTTTAATACCCCGTACAGACTGCAAAATTTGATCCTACATCAAACTAGTCTGGGCCAGGCCCGCGCTAGGCACGCGCTGAATAGCAGCGTACAGACACAAGATGTTGAAGTGCGAAAGTTAGCACGGGTTAACTGCGCATGCTCAGTTTAGCTTGTTACGACACTCAGCAGACAGCTACTGTACTTTTATGTGACCTAAATAAGACTATACGCGTGCGTATTGCGAAATTTAGCGCGCGCTTGGCCCCAGATTGCGTACAAGCACAGTTTAGCGCTTACTAACTTAACACGCGCTAACTGAGCACGCTTCTAAGCGGCGTGGCCGACCGCCATTTGCGGGGCCAAATTAGTCCGGACTAGCGCGTATTTAGCGCGGGATAGCGTGTTACACTGCAATAATTTAGCGCAGGCCTGGCCCGGACTAGTTTGATGTGGGATAAAAAATTTTAGTCTGTACGTCTATTGCGGAATTAATGTGTAATATTATATTGCAAAAATGAGCGTTTTCGCAATCACCTGCGGCATTGACATTACAAACTGCAATAAGTGTGATATGATTATCTAATACCATTCACAAATCTACTGTCTTGATGCCGTTACGTTTTGTGAAAATTAAGGAAACCTTTCGCTATGACAATTTTGAAAATTCTCAAACCAGTTTATTGGTTTTGCGTTCGTTGTATTTGTCAGTATGTAATTTTGACACATGATCGCAGATATCTTATTTGCACAAGCGTTAAACCTTATTTCGAATCAAGACAATTTCGACGCAAGTGTCAAGCCGACAACCTAATTAAACATTTATAAAATTATCTAAAATTATTACAAGAAATTACCAGCTCACTCTACGTAAGTGTTCAAAAGACTCTTAGTTACATTTCTGTTAGGATAGGGAAAAATGGTTGCCTAATGAATGGCTTTTTTATTAAAGCCGCACAATGCGCATCCAAACGCTAATTTCTTCAGTACTAGACTAGCAAATACTTCGTGTCATGCATAATCATACTACCTTATGGCAAAATAAACTCTAGTTCCTCCCATTTCACTGCGCGTTGTCTTATAAAAGGTATTTTGAAAATACCTCCGATGTTGTTGACAGTTCCCCAATCTCCAAGCAACCGTGCAGCGGTGCCGCGGTACAGCGGTACGGGCGCAGCAAAGATAAAAACATCTGACGTCACGTCACCACTTCGATGTTATGTTGTTTGAAACAAGTTAGCGTTGGCGCCTGATTACCTGATTTCGCACCTCTTTCTTGTTGGGAACGCGCAGTCAAATGGGAGGAACTAGAGTTTATTTTGCCATAAGGTAGTATGATTATGCATGACACGAAGTATTTGCTAGTCTAGTACTGAAGAAATTAGCGTTTGGATGCGCATTGTGCGGCTTTAAGAATAAGAGGCCCATTTAGACGGGTGCGAATGTTATTATGTGAACTCTAATTAGGTAGCACTATTGGTTCTATGATTAGGAAATATTGTATCGCTAAGGGCTGTAAAATGACTCAGTAATTTCATGCACGACTAACGATACGTAAATGTGTACTTGTGCAAGGAACGCGAAACCCGGCAATGCTTCAGTTGTATGGGCTGTAGCAGGTCAATACGAGTTGTCAGTGACTGTGTTTATAGTTGCACGAATGAAAGTAACGAGCAATATTTGATTACGATATCGATTCTGTTTCTATAATATTAAAGGGAGCGCGTCCTGCGTCACATCACTTAGCAAAATGATGTGAATATTAACCCTTAACACAATTCGATATAATTTGCAGTTATCAGAGCATGACCTTCTACAGTAGGCAGTGCTGTGAGAAGTGTTTCTTGTTCAGTCATGTGTCTCATTCCAGGATACAATACGGCCAAGAACGCATCAAGGAGAAGAAGCAGCGTGTAAGATGGTAGATTCAAACGAGGAGGAACACCCAACCTTTAACTCGATCCGATTATTGAAACATTGGTTTAGTCTAGGTGAATTCATGCAGCCGCTGGGATAAACATTTCCAAGATAGCAGTGATTAAGCGTTTTATTAAATATGTAACAAAAAACTGATTATCTAATATGCGACACAAAATTGGATGTCTTATATTATTTGATGACAGACATTTGACAGTCGAATTTACTAGCCGATAGTACCTTTACCGCCATCAGATCGTCTGAACGCAACCGTTAGTTCCACTAAACCAACCAACTACCATAAAAGCAAAGATTAATTTTCATTGATAATTTATAATATTTACAGATTGATATAAATTAGCATACCAAGTGGTATACTTTTGATATTATATTCCGCCATACCGTTAATCAACGTGAAATGAGATGGCACGCACGCACACGCACGCACGCACGCACGCACGCACACACAGACATACACACACGCACGCACGCACGCACGCACGCACGCACGCACAGACACACACATACACACACACACACACACACACACACACACACACACACACACACACACACACACACACACACACACCAATATATATATATATATATATTAGAATGATATATATATATAATACAGCAGAGCTATGTCCTTTACTTTATACACACAATTAATGTATTCTCGTGCTGCATATAATGTTTAAATGCTTCTGAAGCCATAAAATGTAATTCTGGCTTATGAAATGGCACAATAATCCGCGATAAGAGCCTTCCAAGCCAATCGCCAGGCGTTGTAGCTTAGATACTGTATAAATATCACATGCAATAAAAGTTGCTTCTGTGTGTGCACTTTCTAGCTTCTGCTTTGGATAGATTAAAGCCAAGGAGACCGTGGTTTTTGTTAAGTGACTGTGACAGCATTAGTATTCGACTTCTATGATTTTATCCATCTATTATCGTAACATTCCACTTTCTAGCTTCCGTGACTTGCATATTGAATTTGCGTATTCGTTCTGAATTAAATAATAATATTAAAGTAATATATTACTTTATATAAAGTTAAATGTAATTATTACTTGGGGAAAGCATAGACATGATAGTTCAGTGCACATCACGATCAAACGTTCTACCTGTCTAGCTAACCGTTTAAACCTGTATTAAAATAACCATCTTCCATTCACGGAATAATTCTAAAGCTCATTTGTAATGCATTTAGTGTGTGATGTAGCGCTTATATTGATTTCCGTTCGGCTGAAATACATTTACATGAAATTGTCGCCACGCTCGCAGCTGCGTTACTATTATTAAATATCTGCATGGGCAACTACCTAAACTTACTTACATAGACAAACACACCGCGTACACACATGCGGCACCCGCGCTTAAACCCGCCTAATTATTGTGTTGCTGGTGATGGATGTTGGTCGGCGCTTTTCTACACACAAGGGCCCACGCATTACAAATCCTGTATTCGATGCGAGGTCCTTTTTAATTCTATAAATAATTACAGAGACCCATGTTCAGTAATACCTATATTAGTAAATAAATTTACCACATACCACAAACGATTTTTACTGCAGACAAGGTTATTTTTCCGCGCATATGTGTACGCTATATATATATATACATACATACTATATATATATATATATATATTATATATATGTGTGTGTTGTTGTGTGTGTGTTGTGTGTGTGTGTGTGTGTGTGTGTGTGTGTGTGTGTGTGTGTGTGCGTGTGTCGCCGACGCAAAGTATACCGTTTTGATCTCACGGCATTACGAGCGCTGACGAATTTGCACGACATGGACAACAAATCAATAATTACTGGCGAGCGAAGGATGGCGCCGTGTATACGTTTTGTAGGACAGGGAAGGGGGTTGTGTGCGGAAATAAAGTGCATATTTTTAAGTGCAAACAGATATACATATTAGGAGTTATATAATAGCATATATGAATTTTCTGTGCGTGTGCGCGAGTGATTGTATGCATGCATGCGTGCGTGTATGTGGCGAAATTTAGAGTAGATTAGGTTAGTAGTATATAGAGAAAATTAGCGGTATGTTGATAGGATAATGTGTATATAGACGTGTTCTATGAGAAGGTAGAGCAGAGTGGAATGGCATGTGCGGGTGATCCAGAATATATACGCTGTGAGAGAATAGGTGGTTTTGTAGGGCTACATCTATGTGAGGAAGTTACTACATTACACAATGTCTTATCGTCTAGTCTATTAACGTTTGCGTGAGATCATAGATGACACGTACATCTATATAATGGGCGGATAATATGCTAAGACTTGCACAGCACGCGCAAAAAGGTGAAACGAAGAAAAATAGAAAGAAAGGGAAGAAGCGAGAGAAAGATAAAAAAGATAAAGCTAGTGTGAGAGCGGGAGCGAGGGAGAGAGCGCCCACGCATTAGAGAAAGCACATTTGCAGAGAATGTGAAAGAAGAGAAAGAAAAAGAAAAAGAAAACGAGACAGGGAAAGAGAAAGTGAAAGAAAAAGATAAAGATAATGCGAAAGAGAAAGAAAAACAGAAAAGACAATTCGCATACTAGAGTCAGATACTCTTCCATGTCAGAACAATACTCCAGGAGCTATGACAAATCTCCTTTTATACTATGATAACTCGTCCACTGGGCGTGACCATGTTAAACAAGCCAGTCACATTAACATGAAATTTCTCTCGTGATCGGTTGATAATCACCAAATAACAGTTAGTCATGCATCTCATGGAAAATCGGAATTTTTATGCTCCGCTAGGGCTTTTATCAGGAAAACGGTTTAACAACATGTAGTGCATATCTATTTATGATCTGGAATTCAATTACAATAGCTGCGCGGAAGCATGAAATCATAAACACGTCATAAAAATAACGTCTGCAAGACTAATGTGTAAGGAGAAATATTGCTGGCTGAGACACTTAGAATCGGCCAGACTGCGACATTACGGGCCAAACTCAAAATTAAGAAGTATGCCAGTCATTAATTTCATGTCAGGTCAAATGCCTGTAATATGTCGATGATATGGAGGAGTGAACAAAAGCACATATTGCTTGTTATCAATATTACCAGTAGCTTTATTCTCAAGACACGCAGCAATTTAGTTTTCTTGTACTTAAAAGCTTGATAAAGACTATAGTAAGAACGCATGTAATTTGGAACATCTTAAATCTAAGCCAGCAGCAATCATTTCCTGCAGGTAACGCTTTAAATTTAAACTAAATGCATGTAAAATGCATACGTATAAAGCAGTGAAAAAGCCATTGGCTTCAGGGGCAACGGAAGGTAATATGTGCTCCAGAGGACGTGACACAAATTAGCACACTAATAGGCTTAGCCAACCACGCGTCTGAATAATTAGCAGTGCACTCAAACATAATGACACCACTCCTACTTCTCCTCATGGTTTATTAAGTGGGCTAACGAAGCAAACCGAAGCCAATGGTTCTTTTGTGACTAATCAGAGACCCACATAGAAATATAGTCATCCACGGCGGCGGTGAATTGTTACATTTATTAGTGATATCAAATTATATATTAAATTTTATTGTCGGTGATTGCATTGTATATTGCCAAAAATTGTTAAAGGTGTAATTTTCAATAAAAATTGAAATGGATAGAATATCCTTAAAATGTCGATAGTGTCACGCCATCCTGCCAATCGGCCTCCCACTATTAGAGCTTGACGCAACTTACGGGTTTTTAAACCGAAGAGACAGATTAATAAAACTAAATGTAAATCAAATTAAAAATCAAATGAGAGACTGCTCTAACGCGCCATTCATAGGATTAATGACAATAGAAAATTTTAAAGCACTATAGCACAGCTATGTAGATATACAGTAAGCTTAGACTATATACAAACCATAATTTACCATAAAAATTAATAGTTTCAAATAAGCATAATACATAGGTATAATCTATTTAATAGTTTTAATATACTCTTGATAATGTGATAAATAGCAACAAACACAATTTGCGTGTTAAACATTAAGAGACATTTCTAGTGTTGAATGACTGCAATAAATAAATAAATAAATAAAAATAATATATATATATGCTTTAATATTTGCCACTCAATCAAAGCATGCTTATACAATAATAAAATTGACACTCAAAATAGATAAAGCTAAAAATCACCAAGGAAATAGTAAATGTTAGCTAAATTGGACTAATCAGAGAATGCAACAAATTTACTGAGACAAAAAGATATAATTAGGTGGAAAATAAATATATGGCCCTGTCACACATTGACGATTTAGACAGCGTATGCCGGACGTATCAAAATTTCTCTAAAACGCTGGCATACGCTGAACTATCGATGTTTTTTTCAATTTTGGGCGTATACATAGCGTATTCATAACGAGTTGGACGTATACTTAAGGTGCCGTCACACCATAGCGATCACCAGTTGCGTATGGTTGCGAATAAAAAATAGTGGACATAAGTTCCGAACGCAACTCACACGCAACTAATAGGTTTTATAGGTTTGAAGTACGCAACAAGCACGCAGGTGATCGCAGACACACGTTGAGTAAGTTCAGAAATTTTGAACTGTTCAATAATTCTCTGCGAATGCCTGCGATCAATTTATACGCAACAGGTACGCTACGCACGGAACACGATCGCAACACGATCGCAACACGATCGCAACAGGTACGCAAATCATAAGTTATGAACGCAGGTGATCGCAGGTCCAAATTTGAGGTATCTGGCCAGGTTTTGGTAGCGTACATGTTGCGAATGTGTTGCGTACCTGTTGCGATCATGTTGCGATCGTGTTGCGTGGCTGTTGCGATCATGTTGCGTGTGTAGCGTACCCCAACTTATTGTGCGTATTCCCAGCGTATCCCCAACCTATT
>NW_014577264.1:248735-263299 GCF_000485595.1 Priapulus caudatus | reverse complement strand
ATTAAGTCTGGTTGAGTTGCGTGTTAGTTGCGTACTACATGCGCATTAATTGTGTCTACACCTTGTCGACCGTTATCTTCGTTACATGAGATTGAGTAACGGGGTTATCCCTGGGATGGCCAGAATCTTCATTTCTTCCGTGCTTGGGACATTTTGTCATTGATTTTAATTATCAGCGGCCATGCCTCGTTTGAAGAAATGTTATAAATAGTTGGCCTTTTCGTAAAGATCGTAACGTTTTTAATGAAACGTTGAGTCAGAGTGGCGTTGTGGCGATTGAGTGCACCTCACGACCTTGTAACTTTTGAGCACATGTTGATTACCTGCTCTGCTGTTATTGTTTTAGAATTTTGTCATCCAGTTTAAATTGGTCAAGTGTAGCACACCAACTAACAATACATTGATGTCTTTGTCATGTTTGAGAAACTGTTGCTGAGACACAACGATTAGCATTAGACACCGACGGCACGTTTTATGACTGTATTATTTGCGCCTCTCGTACGACCACGGCCTATTTACTGTGCTGGAGCTCCGGAACCGAGGACAAGGATGCATTAAAGACTCATCGAAATTCATTTTTGCCAAGTCTCGAGCCATTGAATGGCGAATTGAAACAGACCTGATACATCGGATACTGACACTCGGTCCTCGCTCACCAAGCCAAAACACCAAGTACAGGTTGCCCCTGGTGAACCCTGGCACCTAGTTAAGCTATCATAATCTTTGGCCATTCAACATTTGCTATCATCGTAGCACTTCGCTCGTAAACCACTCTCGTGAGGTGTGACTCAAGTACTCCCGACATGCAGATTTACCGTTATTACAGGTTTTATATTACAAGGTTGTATTTACCAAGCGTTTAATGGCGCCAAACTATTTGCCATGGATGGTATAACCGGAATGTATTATAAATTTTCCCCTGAAAAATTATTACAAAATATATCAATTGCAATTCATATGCCTATAATGCTTTTACCTTAGTAGTAGTACAATCGTGATGATTCTATCGATCTACAACTTTTTTTACTTTTCTTTGAATGGTGCTAAGCCGTATTGTTTTCGTTTACCACAGATATGAAACTACGAACATTCACTTCTCACTACGATTAAATTAGTCGATTCATCGATTCCTATGGTTCAGTACGCTTCGGTTTTACAAGAACGGGCAGTAGATCTTCATAGCTCGGCAGAAGTCTTGTAAGGTGAACGCAACTCAAAGCAATCACGTAAGTTCTGCACGCAACTCACACGCAATCGCACGCAATCGTACGCAGAGGTGTCCGTCGCAGATATTGGGAGATCATAAGTTCAGTGCGCAACTCACACGCAATTGTTCCCTTGAATGTTTATGACGCTTAAATCACTCACCACGTATCTCGTTCCAACACCTCGCACACGGAACTCAGACACAACCCACACGCGCATTAATATTACACCACGCAACCCATTAGGGGTTGAAATTAGGGGGGGCTAGAACTTGTCAACAAATTGTTGAAATTTTAGTATTGTGGGTTGGCTGATTGTGCGCGAAACGAGAACTCGCAATAAGACACAGCTTTATTAATAATATATTTTATTTCACACGCAAACTCATAGGTATAGTTATCACAGTTTTTATGTGCTCGTGAGTTTGTGTTCATGTTGATTGATTGGGGGCTTCACCTTCACTGTTTGCGAAGTGCGGGTTGAACTTTTGTTTGACTTTAGATCAAGCTTACTAGATTCGGCATAACTTAGTGAGTTACTATATTATCATACGACTTGTTATCATAAGGAATTATTCAGGTCATATCATTTATAACTTATAAGATAACTATTACCAACGAATGCTTAGCGTGTTGCCGGCGTTCACAACTTATGCCAATGATAGTCTAACTTGTGCATAGCGCGCGCATGCGTATCGCCGACGATCACGTGTCGTAGCCTATAAAAAGGCTGCGCTCGACGATTCAAATCATACACCGCACAGTATCAAAATCACCGTGCAGTATCAACATGCCAATACCATTTTTATATACCAATTCTCCTAAACGCTGCTCAATACGCCATTATACGGTTTGCGGCTGTAACCCTCCAGAAATGGATTCCCTGCCTTCGAAACCCCCTAAAAAGAGGTATTGCATGACACTCTAGGGCATCGAGATCACAAATTGTAAATTGACCAAAATCGAAGATGAACGGCGGCGGCCATCTTGAATTCCAAGAAATGCTCAACGATGCACAGGTAGCAACCAAGCTAAATCAGCTCTTCTAACTATATAGAACACATTTCCATGAAAAAAGTTTAGAGTAATTAACATTGCAGGGTCCCATATAGGACATATAGGGCCGGCAAACCGACTATACTAGTAAAATGGGGCCAAAAATAAAAATGTCAGTCTGCAGGCTGATTGAAACTGGGGATTTCCCCTGTGACCACACAGCTGCATGAACTGTCAGATCCTGAACATCTTCGTGAGTCACGCCCCGTCACGTGGTATAGGTAGCCGCGTAACTGTTTACACTTTCAAGTTCGTCGTATTTTCCTGATCTAACGAGTGCGCATGCTCATAGGGCATGTATGTTCGCAATGGATTAAAGTTGGCGCCAGAGCAATTTTGTACAAAATAACTTATGTTAAAACACTCACTGGAAAACTGTGAGATGTACTAAAGTCTTAGAAGATAGATAGATAGATAGATGTCTCATTTGGGAGCAAATATGTGTTTGAGCTAGACGTGTATCTGGTAGACCAAAGAGCATGTAGTAACATAAATAAAATTTATGAAAATATAGAGAACAGTATGTGATAGTAAATTCAAGAGTGCAATGCGTTGAAAGCAAATAGTTGAGGCCTGCAGTAACAAGCAGTCATCACAGTTCAGAAGCAAGCGGGGACAGCAAGGTCAGTGTAGCGCATCAACAAATAGCTGCATTTTCAAAAGAAGCAGTAAGAGGGATAAATGCTGGTATCGCAGGGGGACAACTCTAGCAAATATTGAAAACTTTAACGTACAGGAAACAGTATATCAGGATTCCAATATTTAAGGGTGATCCAGATACATTCGACAAGTGGAGGGGGTTAGTTAAGGCTGAAATAAAAAATCCAGGTTACAGTGAAGTGGAAAAGGCACACTTCATCATCTCATTGTTTGATGGTGAATCGCAAAAAAACAATACTATCGCTAAAAGAACCATCGTTTGAAGACATCATTGAGGCCTTAGACAACAAGTATGGTGATACATTAGCACGTATGAAAAAAGCGGTGTTAGAAATAGGCGAAAGCAAACAAGTTGCGACGCTGTCGGTGCAAGACTATGTATTATAACAAGTTGTTGGCGAATTGCAATTATATTGTTAAGGAAGAGACGCATCTGAAACACTGTAGTTGGTTGATGACAGCACTACTCTGTCCAAAACTGCCAAAAGTATTACTTCCCAGATGGGATGCTAAAAGAATGAAGAAGGAACAGAGAGGAGGCGGTGAAAACGTAAATTTACCGGTGGAATTCGACAAATTATTATTGTAGTTACAAGAAACAATACAAGTAGCTAGGCGAACGGACAGTGTGAATGAAAAAGGAGATCAAGATAAGAGAAAACAGCTAAAGACCAGAGAAGATATAGTGGTTACGCGCTCAATGTCACGAAGAGAAGGTACGAAGCAAAGCTCAAAGATACATGTGTCTTTTGTGAGGGTACTCATCAATCGGCGAGGTGTTATAACGTCAAGGACATGGAGGTTGAACAGAGACTTGCCAAGGTAAAAGATGGGAGGTTATGCTTTAAGTGTCTGAGAGGGGGGCATTTTGTTGAGTTGAACTTCAACACTCAACATCCAAGCAATGACATAGATGCAATCGGCATCACCATGTATTATTGCATTTTGAAAGAAGAGGCAGCAGAGAAGACACACTTACCGTGGAAAACAACTCGTTTGACGCACTGCAAGCTGAAGAGACAGACAGGCAAGGGAGAGGTCTCACGTCTTCAGTTGGGCTAGTCAAGGCTTTAACGCGCTCAAGTGAAACGTTGATGCAAAGTGCAATGACTAAGGTCGAATCCAAAACAATGGTAACCACAGCGCGGGTGTTGTTTGACTCTGGGAGTGGCCTGACATTTATCAGCAAAGGGTTAGCCAAGAGGCTGAACCTGAAAGGAACACACGAGATAGGAGAGTTTACACTTGCCGGAGGCCAAGTGATGAGAATAAAAACAAAGGCGAGGTTCCACTTATCAAGTGCCCTACCAAAGTGGAAGGGAGAAACATTTGAAATAGTTGCACACGTTATAGAGAAACCATGTGCGGCCTTAAGCAGGTCAGTGATAGATATTGCAAAGTTTACACATTTACAAGCCCTGGAAATGGTAGATACACATCCACGGAGTGAAGACTAGGAGGTGGATGTCAAGCTTGGTATTGAGGATACACTTAACATCATAATGGGCACCATTATAAAATGACCAAGAGGTACGCCAGTAGCGCAAAGAAGCCACGTTGGATGGATTTTATATGGTTTACATTCATCAGGGAGGTCACTAAGACCAGGTGAGAAGGCACAAGTGAACAAAATATCACTCGAGTTGGACAATTCAGATGCAATTGCGGAAAGAATACTGGGAGTTAGAGCACATAGGTATCCTGCCTCAGGAAAATCTCAACCCGAATTTATTGGCGAATAAGGCATTAGATCCAACACCGTAAAAATGCGCATGGCGGGAAACAGCTATGAGACAGGCCTGATATTTCATCCTGAGTGGAGAGGCCGTACTTTACAGTAAAATAAGTCACAAGCTGAGAAACCATTATTAAGCCTTGAATGGCGGTTGAGTGAGAATGATGAGCTTGCTAAAATATATGAGGATCTTATTAGCAATGGCCGAGCAGAAAGAGTTGAAGAGGGCGAAATGGATGGTGAAACGCATCTGGTATTTACCACATCATCCAGTTATACGGAATGACAAAGCAACTACAAAGTTACGGGTAGTGTTCAATGGCTTTGCAAAGGGCCCAGGTGCATCCTTAACCGACACATTGTTGGCGGGCCCTGCACTGCAACCGGATCTTCTCCGAATATTGTTGACGTTTCGCATTCATCAGATAACTGTAGTAGCAGATATAGAGAAAACGTTCCTTCAGATAATAATAAATGAAAGAAACCGAGATTTAGAACGCTTTCTGTAGAGGAATATGGATGGAAGTCGCCCACCAGACATATATCACATGACTGGTATAATGTTTGGTGTAAAGTCATCGCCCTTTTCAAGTATTGATGGACCACCCCCAATCTAAGAAGTACCTGTATCCAAGTGCTATCTGGATCTGGATAGTTTACTGCGTAGCCCACGGTTACGTGGATAATAACGCAGGGAGGTGTGCGCTTAGATGTTGTCGTCAGCGGCAGTGGAACAGATAAGGTCTATCTCGGCCTCAGTACGCTGGTTCCACTGTTGAATAGTTCTCGGGAAGAAGGAATGGCGAAACTCTTCGTACTTATTCGACGTACGCCAGCGTATTCACCAAATTTTTGATACGTCCGGCATACGCTGGCTAAATCGTCAATGTGTGTCAGGGCCAATAGTTAGTAATACGACCATTTTCTATTTAAATGACGCTATATAGTTATTAACAAACACTAATTTCAAACAAAACAACCTCAAAACTCATATTGTGCCTGGCTTAAGGCGATGTAGTTCACCGCGGCAATATAAATAATCGTAAGGGAATAATCTATTAAGTCCCAAGACCATGCTAGCACCTTATGTATCGCAGGATTCCAAGTATTTTCATGACCATTACTTCATTTCAAATCGTATGTCTATGTGTGCGGACGTGCGTACGTCACGGCGCGCGTGTGTGTGTGCGTATGACCAACACTAGCGCATTTCTCCATACCATACCAGTAGGCCTAGACATTCACCTAATTACAAAACAGCACGATACAATGGCGGTACTTTACGTGAGTGCCAGGGCTAATGTTACGATTGACGAAATAAGTACATCTCAGATACATTTTGTATAGGCCTACGTAAATAATAAAAAGTAGAGTAGGCCTAATCGTAGTTAGTGGAGTGAATCGATTTTAAAGTATCAGAGTATTCGATCCCTATTGAATAATTATTTTTGGTATTTAATTATTTATGATACACAGCAGCTACTCGTAGATATAAGAAGTAAAGGTTTTGTGACGTTAAATTTGATAAAACTAATTGGAGAAAAAAACTAAATTAACATGACTATGCTTGGTTTCAGTGGGCTGCTACGACATAGTATAACATGAGTGTTTTTCGCGATAATGGTGAAAAATGAGACAGCCAATATCAGAAACGCCAGTGAGCTTTGTCCGGAATCTACAGGTGTATAAATGTGTGTGTACAAATAGTATATTAATCGAAATAATAAAGCGGGTAATACCATATACTAGGGATATTCCCGGCCTGTTCTAGTGCTCGGAATACATCATTGGTTAGTTGTCACTATATGTGCACCAACGCGCACACCCAGCATGTGGTTTATGTTATGTTGCTACCTTTTGTATTTATTTTCAATGAAAACATCGTCCTAAACATCGTCAATGAATATCGTCCTTAAAACTCAGTGGGGGATTTAGAGGGGGGGTGCAACCCCCGTTCAGCCACTGACCAATGTTATAACAGAATCCAATAGCGGCTTAGCGCACAAAGAGAGAATGCAAAATCAAAGCCCACAGAATATCAAATAAAAAGATGCACATTCTATGAGAGGTTTTTAAAATATCTTTGCATGACATATATTTAGATTAATATACATAACATATATTGGCTGTGTAAGTTGTGATGTGATGCTAATTGTGTAAACAACTGACCAATAGAGCTTCTTCATTCACAAACAGATGCTGCATAAATAACTTCACTGAATCTACAGTGTACAAACAAACTGCAGGCGATGCGTTTAGAATAGCTTTATTCTACCAATAAAATGAAGACGCTTCTAGGCTGTGTGTGATTGTGTCGAGGGGAGCAGTGACGTACCAATATGCCGGCGGAGCTGAAAGATGGAAAAAGCTAAAGTCAACACCAACTGCCGGCGACCGGGCCGGAACGCTGCGATCTGATCCGGTTCAGTGAGAGATTCTTGTTGGCGTCCTGGACGGTCCTGGAGGTCCGGCCGGTCCGGTGGTCCTTGATGTCTGCGCATTCCGGAATATTCGCCCCGGAAGTTTAAAACTGGTTTAAAATTTCCGGGGTGATGCCGGGCTCGGTCCGGAAGTTTTCCCCATCTGGGTGGTCCTGGACGTTCAGTGCGCGTCCGTGTAGGTCCGGGACAGTCCGTAATGGCAGCCAGTGTTGAACCGGCGACCCACACCGGCTGAACCGGCCCCATCCGTGGCTCATCCGTGTCGATTTTGTGTCGCTCAACGGATCAGCTACGGATCAAGGCGGACCAACCATGGATGGGAGCACGGATGGCCGGATCAGGTCGTGGCGGTGCCGAGGCAGTCCCGGGGCGTCCGCGTATTGACTCCGTGCTGGGTCCCCCGGCTTTCCATCGCGGCTCATCCAGGATGGTCGGCGTGGCGCTGCCGTGCTGGTCCGGCCCGTATCGGCGGCCCGATGATGCTTTTTTTCGACCCGTCTAGTATTTTTTTACCTTCGATCGCCACGATTAAAAATTTTACGTCCGGGCAGATCAATGGCCCCATCCGGCGTAATCGCGTGAGCAGTCGCGGCCCCAGTGTGACATTTAGCTTAAGCTGATCGTTTATCGTAATTAAAGTTTTTTTTTTTTTTCAGGCATATTTATATTCATGATGTTTTATGTGCTTGATCGTTCACAGATTGAAGACATACACGTGATGTTTTAATGATACTGTTGTGATATATAAAGAACTAATCAGGCTGATTTGGGAAAACATGACTAGGGCTTGTTTTTTAGCTCACCTGACATCATCAAGATGAGCGCTAATTCAGTATTGCCATAGGTGCCAGTACGTACCGTCTCGTCTGTTCGTCGTCCGTCAACATGCTATGTCACTATAACTCAGGAACTGTTTGGACCCACCATGTTTTCACATTGCAGATAGTTGTTAGCTCCTATGGGAGAGAAGGTTTTGAACGTCTATATTTGGAGGCAGGCCAGTTCGACCTACTTTCGAGCCACGCTCACTTTTTTGGGCAAAATGGAAAAATGGCCATAAGTCAGTTCAACGGATTTTGCTCATTTCTGGTATTGAAATGAATAAAGGACTGCCCAAAACCATATCACAACGGGGTTTTTTACTCTATTTTTTTAATTATGTAAAATTAGGTAGATTTTTGGCATTTTACTATGTATGTTAGGTGTCTGCCTACGGTCAACGCCATTCATCTTGTAGCAACAGATCTGAAACGCTTTATTTTCACATAAAAAATTAGCTCATAATATCATCATTATCAAGAGTATATAATGGGAAGAATATGCTATAATAGTGGGAGTTCTCCATATATACTTCTTGCTTTTACATATCCCCTTCGCTCTTCTAGTTCACACAGCCAAGGTGACTACAGCGTAATTGATCACTTTCATTTGCTCTAGCGTCATGCTAAACTCCATTCACATACATAGTTCATCACCATTGCCATTCTGAATTCTTCTTAAATGAATTTGTAGGAGAAGGCCTATATCAGGATTTGATTCTCTGTGACGAGGCCATTCTCGAAGCAAAACAACCATGGATCGTAACTTTCAGCACTTAACAAGAACATGCCTTCCCTGAAAGCCCGATTGGAATACGTGACAATTCATTCCGGGAAAAACGCGAATCATATTAGTGGCGTATCTGTGTGATGCTGCCTATCATCCTATGCCCGAGTCATGTGACAGACACACATGAGAATTTCACACGAGAGAAACCATATCAGTGCGTGATCTGATGTGATGCTTACCTTCTCGGGCAGTCTGACGTGCTGTGAAGACGCACCATGAGACAGTCAACACCGGAAGAGAACGCGTATAAGTGTGAACTGTGGATGCTGCCTTCTCGCATTTCGGTGCTGTGAAGAGACACATGAGAACTCACACGGCACGAGAAACGCAGTATAGACGTGGCGATATGTGTCGATGCTACTGTTCATCGGGCAGTCGGTGATGTGAAGACACACATGAGAGACTCATACGGGAAGAGAAACCGATAATGCGATCTGTGTGATTACTACCTTCTCCCATACTGGGTAATGTGAAGACCACACATGATAATCACACGGGAGAGAAACCGTATAAGGTGCATCTGTGTGAATGCTGGCCTTCTCGCATTTTGTGTGGCTGTGAAGACACACAATGAAGAACTCACACGGGAGAGAAACCATATAAGTGCGAAATTGTGTGATGCTGCCAGTTCTCACAATCAGACGTAAGGAGACCCACATGAGAAGCGCACTGTGTAAGAGAATACCAAAGGAAAGAAAAACGACGAAGAGTAAAATTATTTAAATGTAACATGAAAACATTTAAAGTGGAAGCTTACGCTATGAAAGACACTCTATAACCACACCCGACAATGTATAAATTCTAAAGAGAGATGTCGTACAGATGTAAGCAGAAAGTATATCTCGAACTGTCCAGACGCCACATGTTAAGAGCAACTTGCTCTGTGAAGACGCGAGCAGCGACAAGACACATGTGAACTGGACCAACTGTGAATCAGCAACGATGCAACTCACTGTTACAGCTTGCTTTCCAGATTGGAAGCTGGACTAGGCATTACTTGTGAAAAGCCGGAAACGCTGTTTAGGTCATACAACGCTGATGGTGTTATTTTTTGTAATTTCTAATGAGTGATTACTCTAGCCTAATGATGTGACTATTAACAATGTGTAAATTTCAATTACCATTTGTGAAGAATTATATGTTTTGAAGACACTGATCTAAGTAACAACGGCTAGTACGTATTTATATTTTAATTGTTCATATCTCTCGATCGAAAAGGAAACTTTTAAATGTGTATGTATAAATCACTTAACGCGCCTCGCACTCGGCGGCAACGGCACCTGCACATATCTTACGCTAAACATAGCAGAGGGAACCGAACAACAACAACAGAATGATGAATTGAGAAAATAAGAAAAGGAAAAAGAATGTTTGATACAAACAGACAGACACTGTCTGGGATACTTCTCTTTATAAACAATTGTCGTCAATCAGAAATACAGCACCATCAAATGCAGTCGAAAAGGCACTTGATATCATGCTACTCCCGATAACATGGCATCGTTAAGTTGATTAATGCAAAATTGTGGCAGTTTGTTTTTTATCGAAAAACGCTTCCAATTGGAATTCTTGAATTCTGCGTATTATGTGAATATTCACAGTCAAACTGAATTAAACAACACTAGCCACACATATAGATATTCAATGCATCGAACAATAATAATGTGCACGTACGAACATACACACGCAGCAGGTACAAGATGTTATTAACACATTTCATCAACATATTCCAGTACATTTTTGATGAAAAACGCTAGACAGGTATTTGACTTAGTGGTATCTGACGTAGACCGCTATAGTGTGAGTGAGACGCTACGCACTGCCAGTGAATATGTGTTGAATAATATATATATAATATATATAATATGAATTATATATATATATATATTACCTATATTTAATATATAGGTATATATATATATATTAAATAATATCCTTGACATAAAGTAGATCGACTTCTATTACATGCCTGACCATAGTGCGCACAGACCCCAAGATGGGTCTCTTACTGACGAATTACTTAACAACAGTCGCTTTAACCGTCGGGCACACACATAACCGGCTACAGTGCGCCGCTCTAGGTGACCATATTCGTGCTGGAGATGATTAGTAGACATCGTTGTGACCATGTCGGCTTTACCCACGCAAATAACTATATTAACTAAGGCAAAAAAAAAAAACCAACAATAAAATTTAATCGCTATGACGTCATGATCGAATTACATAAAATCCCTCCGCCCTTGATCGGCGAGACGACGACCTACCTGAGTAATCGAGACAGCCACAGATGTACATGATCGTGTATAAACATGCATGTGAATTTCGCACGAGAATACGTCGGCTATCGATCTGCTACTACTTTTACAATTCATACAATCATACGTTGTTGACGAAGCGATTACAAACCTAATGCTAGACCGAATTTAATGGCTCGCGGAAAGCTAACACACTACGGCGCACGCTACACGACAGGATGACACGCAGCGGGTTTTCTGCATGCACGACCGCACGCACGGTTTCTCATGGCAGCAGCGCGCGCATCGGTTTTCTCACGCGCGGCACGGGTTTTCTCACGCACAGCACGCGCGCACTGGGTTTTGCGCGCCGCAATTCATACGGACGCTGATCGGCAACATCTAAAATCAATCAATTTAAAATCATATTATCTAATCCATCGTCCCTAGATATAATACAATTAAAATCAAAATCAAAAAATCTAAATCAGGGTGACTACAGAGCAAGTGGCGGTGTAATTACATGGAAAGTAGATTTAGGTTCAGGGGACCGCAGTTTTCTGTCGCTATAAGCAACCAGTAGTATGGTTACATAACTAAACTTCAATTACTTATCTGAGTTTAATTTGACTAACGACATATAAAGGTGCGATTATATCTCATTTTGTTATCTCATTACTAGTGAATACATATATACTTACAATACATGCGCACGCCCACAAACAACGCGCACGCAGCGCACATGTACACATATATACACGTAAACACACACCACAGACCGCACGCGCACACTCGGCGACGTAGTACATAGATACACATACATATATCCTATGATATATTACACTGCACACACTCGGGCGCACGTAAGTACATAATGTATATACATTATTATATTGTATGGGCAATACAACTATACACCGCACACACTCCGGTCGCACGTAGAAATTATATAATATGATATATATATATATATAATATATATATATTACATATTATATCTATGACATATATATATAGCTACATCTCATCGTGGACAAACACGTGCGTACTGCACCGGCCCCCCGCCGCCCAGTCCGCAGCTAGAAGACGTGACCCTCCCGAACCACAGCGCAATCACACAGCCCCTTGCCCCGCTCACACAAACACCGCTCACGCCTCTACACGACTTTCCTAGTCACACAACCTCGGCCCGTCGGCGCCGCACACTCTTCCCCGCAACCTCACATCAGCCCTTGCGCTTAGGCCCCCCCCCTCCGTCAGTGCCCGGTTACATTGTCGCGTGACGTACGTCTCCAGGACAACGTACGTAACACTGACGCAAATATAGTATCTTCTTCAGAACGCAATCTACATGCGTAACGGCAAGTGTACGCATCGATCTAACAGTGTATGACACACTGGCGCAAACGCTGGGCTTAAAAAGAGCTTATTCTAGCGATGAAATGTAAACGGGCTTTGGGAATATGAACATACGAGGGGTTGTACAGACATACACAGAGACCTTTTAAATCCTCGGTTTTATTTTTTCAAAATAGAGTGCACAAACGACACACGTTGCCAATCGGTGTAAAACGTAAGATTTTAGATAACCGTAGGCATAGCGTAGTCGTAGATCAGACACCCAAAACATGCCAAATAATGCAGCCGAATAACATTTGTGCAAGATGCACATGCAGACACAGGTGATGAAATAAGAATCTCTTCTCTTGTAAGTGGCAGCAAGCCGTTGAATGGTTGAAGAAACGCAACATGCGTATCAAAAAATTGAATGTTTTGCGCGCAACGTGGAAATTGATTTGCGCGCGAACGTGATTTCTATGAAGGCGCCATCGCGCGGGCTATGTGTATTGATATAATTAATTGTATTACTTGAAGTCTGTGGTACTTATGTTTTGTGCAGCTTATTACCATCACCAACTATATTGTACAACGATTTATGTTTTTTATGATAGATTCCAATTGTAATAAGTTAAAGTGCGTAGCATTATGTTGTACATTATGTTGTACGCTTTGTCCATTAAAGGGATAGTAGCGCTCTAAAGGATTTACTGGCATACAACTGTACTTACTGTATAACAAATCGCTCTATACGCCACATGTATTTGTCACGGCAGCTACTTAATTAAATTATTTTAGCACATCAACGCTACGAAATTTGAACGGACGCCATGACACCCGCGACCGTGCTGGCCAACCGCTGAAAAACAAGTTGCGTATGTTTGCATTCTTTATTTTTTGCAGGTAAAGTGAACGCGGAGAGCTAATCACAAAAGTGCAATTATAATTTATACGCTAAATGGCTAATTTAACGCGAAAACGAACATATTCCATTTAGGGCAAATTTTATCATATTATAAGCTGAAACTATATGCGTTTATAAGATATTACAATCGGCTTGTGCTTTAAATGAATAAATAAGAATACCTGTAGCACCTTGGCTGGAAATAGTCTGTGCTTATGTATAAAAGCAAAATTTTGGTAGATTCTTGGCACCCATGTTTAATACACCCCTAGAAACATCACTGATTAAGAAAAAATGGTGGGCCAGTTTTTCCATTAACATTTAGGCCGCCATTTTGAATTCATAAATGGCGCGTTTTTTAAAGCGATTTGTATATTTTTGGGTATTCAACATTAATTTTAAACGTATAATCAAAATGTGTTCATAGAGTTTTGAGTACAAATGCATTATAGTTGAGACAACTTTCATCTGAACTCTGTTTGCATGGATAGAAACAGGTTTTCGACGTTATTATACAAAATAAATATTATAATCTTACCCACGCATTTTAAATTTTAAACGCAATCGGACTCTATTTAGTTTTTAACTTTGTATTTCTAGTCAAGACATAATATCTAATCAGTCATAATTTTATAAATGTTTTAAATAATTTAAGGTCTTGACGACGCATGGCAAAGAAGCAGATCTGTACAGTAGCGTAGCTGTATCAAGCAGATTTTAAATGGCAATCATTACAACAGAGCGATCAAAGCGCACCAGTTAAGACTCTTCAGGCACTCTTGCGCATCTCTGGATGGAGAAATTCGCTTGAGGATCAACCTGTTGTACGTGACGCCTTGGTAGCCAGCGTAAAGCAGCTGACTGAAGCATGCGCGGATAAGACAGGCGTTGCAAAGCGGCACTAGGCATTCAAAATGGATATAGAATCCTTCCAATCCTTGAGAAACAGCTACGAGAGTTTGACGCTAGGTCGTAAGACAGACCCAATGTTCAATGGGCTAGGATGTACATGTGCGGCAGGTGATGACACTGTTACGAGTTCCAGAGGGCTATACGGGAAGGTAACTGGCACCTCTACTTGGATATCACTTGAGCATCCTTAGTAAAGTACTTCTTTGCATATGCCAGGCTAGATTATGCTGCAAACATTCCAGAGTTCATCGCACGCATGGATGCATAAAACCTCTACTCCAGAACTATGGCAGAGCTTCACCAATGGTGAGTTTGCAGTGAATACCAGCAACCGTATCCATTCACACGAATTGGTGGTTGATCAGCGATGGAACAGCCTCAACAAATCAACGAAAGGCCAAGAGGGATCTCTGGAATAACAACATCTCCAGCAACGCTCTTGAAAGTTTGTCTCACTGCTCCGGACTGCAC